>NW_007731233.1:24490-32196 GCF_000696425.1 Galeopterus variegatus | reverse complement strand
GAGTTTTCCAGGAGGAGTAACTATCCTAGGATTCAAAAGAGTGGAACGGAAACAACTTGAGCTTATTCAGAACGGGGCTGACTACACATAGAAATGCTTTGCGGTTTGTTTTTAATAACATTTAATTTGGACGAATTCTCAAAAAAAAAATTCTGAACACTGTACTTAAATGAATTTTGATGTAATCATCAAAAGCCCACATTTAGGTGCTCTGTAAACTTTAAAAATGTAGGATTTTAAATTTTTAATTCATTTTATTTATGCATGTTTATTGAAATCCACCCAAGTATGTGTTCAGAAAAAGAGCTTAGTAAGCAAAAGTTTGAATTTGTATAGACATGGATTTGTATGAATAGAAAAAAAATCTTTATTTTAAAAGATTAGCTATTTTATGTGCAGACTTTTCAAACTTAAAACATAGCACAGAATTTTTCATTTTACGTGGCTCTGTTGGAGGTCTTGGTGGTCACAGTGTTCACATTCTCAATCGGGTGAGGATCTGCAAGCTCTTCCCGTCTCTTTCCTTCCCTTCACCTCACTTCACTTCCCTTCACTTCCAGAAAAGCGCAGGCCCCCTGCGGGCTGTGACCTTGCAAAGTCATTAGCTGGGGAATGGCAGACCCAGACCCTGAACATGGAATCATAATTCCTCATCTAGAACTTGATTCTGGGGCAAATTTTTATTACCAAGGAGAAGCTAGAAATGTGAAAGACTTTGTCTAGCATGTGCCCTCTGGGTGTGAATAATTTATTGTTCCTACTGGCTGTTAGAAATTATAGTCACAGTTGAGTAATAATTATTGCTGTAAAAGCTAACACTTTTTGCACTCACTCTGTTTCAGGTGCCATTCTCAGGGCTTCACATGTATTGATTTATTCATGCTTTGCATCCATAAAGGTAGTATTTAAGGCATTAATTCTAGTATTAAAGGGGGGGGATTGTTTACACATACAAACTAAGAGCAATTCCTGTGACCCCTCTCCCATGTCCCATGCTGTACACACCTCTGGAGCTTAACACATTTTCATAGTGTCTAGGCCAAAATTCTCCAACAATTTATTGGCTTAATAATCAATATTGCATTTCAGAAGTTACTGCATTCCATACAGATTGTATGATGTTTGCCTGCCCAAAATATCAGTACAAAATTTGATTGTCACATCAGGGATGGAAAACTTTAAAGAAGGAGGGCCGGCCCGGTGGCGCACTGGATAAGTGCGCCGCTTGGGAAGCGCGGCGGCGCTCCCGCCGAGGGTTCGGGAGCTTAACACATTTTCATAGTGTCTGGGCCAAAATTCTCCAACAATTTATTGGCTTAATAATCAATATTGCATTTCAGAAGTTATTGCATTCCATACAGATTGTATGATGTTTGCCTGCCCAAAATATCAGTACAAAACGGAAAAAAAAACAAAAACAAAAAAAACTTTAAAGAAGGAAATGCAAAAGTCCAGAACTCATTTCTGTGCAGCAAGAAGGTATNCCCTGCGGGCTGTGACCTTGCAAAGTCATTAGCTGGGGAATGGCAGACCCAGACCCTGAACGTGGAATCATAATTCCTCATCTAGAACTTGATTCTGGGGCAAATTTTTATTAACAAGGAGAAGCTTGAAATGTGAAAGACTTTGTCTAGCATGTGCCCTCTGGGTGTGAATAATTTGTTGTTCCTACTGGTTGTTAGAAATTATAGTCACAGTTGAGTAATAATTATTACTGTAAAAGCTAACACTTTTTGCACTCACTCTGTTCCAGGTGCCTTTCTCAGGGCTTCACATGTATTGATTTATTCATGCTTTGCATCCATAAAGGTAGTATTTAAGGCATTAATTCTAGTATTAAAGGGGGGATTGTTTACACATACAAACTAAGAGCAATTCCTGTGACCCCTCTCCCATGTCCCATGCTGTACATACCTCTGGAGCTTAACACATTTTCATAGTGTCTGGGCCAAAATTCTCCAACAATTTATTGGCTTAATAATCAATATTGCATTTCAGAAGTTATTGCATTCCATACAGATTGTATGATGTTTGCCTGCCCAAAATATCAGTACAAAACTTGATTGTCACATCGGGGATGAAAAACTTTAAAGAAGGAAATGCAAAAGTCCAGAACTCATTTCTGTGCAGCAAGAAGGTATGGAGCCTGTGCCAGACGTTACGAGTGTATCTTTCTAGCCTTTTTGAGAAAGGGCAGTTGGCAGGGTCATGAGCTTGTGGAAATAATGAACAACTGCTATAAAAGTCATAGAAAATAGCAAAAGGTATTGGGCGATTGCTGTTCCAGGTGCTGTACTAGTCACTTTACATAAATGAGCTCTTTCAATCTTTACAATGATCCAGTGACATTTAGGCAATTTTATTATCTGCATTTTATAGGTGAGGCAATTAAGGATTGAAAGACTAAGTTACATGCCCAAGATCTTCCATTTGTTAAGGTCTGGCCAGTTCTACAACCACCCTCTTTACCACTAGACACACTTGCTTCTCATCTGTCCTTGAGGATTAATGTGGGTGTCTGTCTCTGACAGGCCCATCTACATGACATCAACTGCAATTGCTGGAAGACAGGGACACTCAGAATTTCTTTGTTGTAATGCCTCCACGTAGAAGACTATCTTTCACCACAAAGTGGAGCCAGATTTCATGCTTCTGCTTGAACATCTGGACACAGCTTCAGTGAACTGCATAAAAGGTTTGCACAGAGGATGGCTCCACTCCCATAGCACCCCCACTACCACTTTGCTAGGTCAGAGGCTCTGGTCCTCTTAATATGAGATTATTTCATGCATCTCAAACAATAATTGTTTCAAAGGAAACACAGAAGACATTTGAAATTACAGACTTACAGGTAATTTGAAGAAATCTCAAAATAAGCTAATCAACAAAAACAGGAATTTTTTTAAAAGCAGGACAGTTGTTTTCCCAATTCGATTGAGTGAAAAAAGGCATAAATTGGCTATTTTCCAATCTGCCAGGTTTGAAAGCTTTTTTAGAAGATGGTCTGCACTTTTTATTTGAGAAAAGATTTCACTGAAAGTGGTGAATTTAGACAGCCCATTTCAGTAGAACAATCAGCTGACTCATAGACTTTGAGGTCCAAGAATAATAACCCTTACTGCAAGCAACGTCTGGTGAGAGTGTACTTCAGTAGTGTGTGTTTGTGTGCACGCATTAGTGCAGACACGTCATCTATGCACTCTTGTTTAGCTTTTGAAAATGAAAAACTATTGAGGACAGATAAAATCAAGCTTGCTTTATTAATGGTAATAAGGCCAAATTAAAGAGTTCAAGACACATACTTAGTTATTCCAAACTTGTGTTTTATAGACAGTACTTTAAAAAGATGCAATTCAATAATTAGTGAGTTATATTAATGTCAATGTTACTGTATATATTTTGTATTGTATAATTTTAGTTGGCAAATATTTAGTATACAACTATCAAAGCTAAATGGTAACTTATTTAGAAAGCTCCATCTTTACGGAGCTTTACTTTACTTTCTATTTTGATCACCTAGAAAAACTCCACAGCAGGGCTGTCTACTAGAATTTTCTGTGTTAGAAGCTTCTGGTATAGTAACTACTCACCTCATGGGGCTATTGAGCATTTGAACTGTGACTAGTACAACTGAGGAACTGAATTTTTTATTTTATTCAATTTTTTTTTTTTTAAAAAGATGACCGGTAAGGGGATCTTAACCCTTGACTTGGTGTTGTCAGCACCACGCTCAGCCAGTGAGCGAACCGGCCATCTCTATGTGGGATCCGAACCCGTGGCCTTGGTGTTATCAGCACCACACTCTACCAAGTGAGCCACGGACCGGCCCTATTTTATTCCATTTTAATCAACTTAAATTTATATTTTTTAAAGTATTCCATTTATTTATTTATTTATTATTTTTTATTTATTATTGATTGATTGATTGACTGGCAGCTGGTCAGTATGGCCCAGCTAGCAGCTACTGTACTGGGCAGCACAGATCTAGATATAAATCAAATCTCTTGTGGAGACAACCATAAGAGAGATTATTTTAAAAACAATTACGGGTGTTATTTTCAGAAATCAGGTTTCTGCCTTTAGGTCCTCTTTACTATTCTACCAGCTTTAAATTAGACACTATGCCCTGTTTTAAGAAAAATCTAATGTGTAAAGATTTCAAATCATAGAAACTTAAAAAATCGGGAGTGATTATTATTTTGGGCAAGTATTACTATTACAAAAGATTCACCATGGTCCTTTTAAAATAATATGCTTTTTTTCTCCTGCCTTTAAAATATAATTCATGTACAGAAAGTGAAACAAAGTATAACGATTCACAGAACCACAAAGAGAGTTCCAGTAACAAAACCAATTCTGTGCCCAGCTCCGATGCCCATGTGTGCGTGTTTTCCAGCTGGTCACTTGCCTCAAGCAGGGATGCCAGTGTCTCTGCCGGTGCTTGTCACAGGAGTGTGAGCCAAGGGTTGCTCATCAGGGTATGGAGGTTGGGAAGGGGGACAGGCTCGTCCTGGCCCTGCAGACAGACACGGAAGGGCCTTCCCAGTATCCATCTCTCTCTAAAAGACTGTTTTAGTTTGAGCTTTTTATTTTTATTCTTCCTTTTCCAAAATTTCAAAAGGGTGCTGCCAAAGTTTGCCACAAATAAATCTCATTATTGGCATTGTCCAAACTCTTGTATTGATTAAATCTCTGTCGCCTGTGCGGGTTTGGTTGGCAGCCTTGCTTCTCATCCACCAAGCTAGTTCCTGGACAGAGTGGTGGGCCAGGACTCAGGTCAAGTGACAGGTGACAGCCCGTGGGGCACAGCATGAGGGAGGTGAGGGAGGTTATAATTAGAAATAGTACCTTTGGTCATGAAACATCTGTGGTCCAGGCCTGGTGGGTGAGCTGGCAGAAGACTGGCAGGGCATAAATGAAAGTGGGAACAGTCAGGTTTCTGCCTTCCGGGGCAGCAGACACTTTAGCAAGCAAGAGAGTCACGGTCATCACGAATACAGCCACCTCCAGATCGCTTGCCAGATCACCTGCAATGTGGAATACATTCTCTTGATTCTAATAAAATACTTTTCTCTTTGAAATTGTGCATTCCCCATAGTCTCCTCCCCAACCCCATTGATTTTTGAGTGACAGAAAGAGGAAAATGCATGATAATTTACAGTAGTCTTCCTTCTATATAGTTTTTCAGAAATCGTTTTCCCCGGGGAATTTAATCTGCTTTAATCCTAGTAGGAGATTTCAGCATGACATGACACAGTGTGAGCCCGCCACCTCGAATGAAAGCAAGCAGCACTGACTCCATGCTGTAACTGTGCCTGAGCTCCAAGGGGCTGCTTGTTCACATAATGTTAACTAGTGGCTGATTGTGTGAAGACTCTGTAATTAATTTTCATACCGCCTCTTAAAAAATTATTGTGACACCTGAAACCTAATCTTTAAAATGTCAAATACTGAACATTTATTAAATTCTTTCCTCAGTGTCCTCAGGGTTTTAACTGTGGATTAAAATCAGTTTCATGTGATTCACTTGATAGTTAATGCACTTTAATTTTTTAAATGGCACAAGTATTCTTTGTCAAAAATCACAATTGCACTGTGCTGTGACTCTGTTGCTGAATTGGAAATGTATAATTTTCTAGCTCATGTTAGTTAACTTAGTTAAAAGCAAAACAGTTGTCTATGAGGTTTATGTGATTTTATACGTGGTATGTATGACAAATAAATTTTGCTTTGTAAAAAGATGTGCATTTGTTAATGCTGAATAGATATGTTTGTTGATTTTTTTCAATTTACCTACATATGCCATTTAGAAACAGGACATCACCTCTCTCTAGAATGCAGAAGTCGACTCTGGAAGTTTAGGTTTCAGAAAAACAAAACGTTGAAAAGGTAACAAAACTTAATTTAATTACATTTCTACAGGATCCTGATTAGATTGATTTTTGCATTAACTAAATAATTTTAGGAAGCATAAACGTGCAAAAATTATGTGGGTCGAGCCATAGATTAAGCAGCAAGTAAATAATATTTACATGTACCCCCAAAATAAATTCTGATTTTGCCTTTGAGGATTTACCTTGCTTTAGGAATATTTCTACAGCAGATCTGTATTTCCCTCTTTTCTTCCAGGCTGGGGAGAGCCGTGAAGTCTGACTCCGGCAGGTGAGACCTGCCCTGGGCTCTGGGAGGTGGTCGCCAGGCCCCGCACCCTCTCTCTGCTCCGCCACCGCAGCCTGTACTGGGGACGTTTGATTCCAGGAGAATCGCGGCCCTGGGAGGGCAGGTGGGGAGAAAGACCAAACCCAGAGAACACACCTCTGTCATGATACGGGAGGTCGGAGTGTGCTGCCGGGTTGTGCCAGGAGCTCCCGTGGCCGCCTCTGCCCGCTCTCCTGCTCCCAGGGTGGGCTCCACGTGGAGGCACGTGGCGTGGGGCCAGCACACGGCCTCGGGACACGTCGAGAAGGTTCTTCTTGACCCAAGTTTTAGAGTGAGATGTTAGAGGATTAGTGCACACCTCCTTCCTCTCGCACATATGCAAAGGTTGCAAGATTGGGAAAAGAACAGGATTAGGGTCCCCCTCTCCTGTGTCTGGGTTCAGTCGTGGCCATGGAGCAGCATCTCATTTTCTCGAAGGTTCTTCTTGACCCAAGTTTTAGAGTGAGATGTTAGAGGATTAGTGCACACCTCCTTCCTCTCGCACATACGCAAAGGTTGCAGGATTGGGAAAAGAGCAGGGTTAGGGTCCCCCTCTCCTGTGTCTGGGTTCAGTCGTGGCCATGGAGCAGCATCTCATTTTCTCTCCGTGAATTTGGGGGAGACACAGGGCGTGGTCTGGGAAGAGGCTCGCCCTCCGGGCGGCCAGGACTCAGCACCAAGCTGTGCCCTTCTCTGAACCGGGCTGGGTGCTGCCCTCCTGGCTGGCACCTGCGGGTTGGCCTCCTGGGCTGCTGAGGAGCAGGGGAGGGCCCGCCAGCCCCGCCACCAAAGGGACGGGGGCCGGAGGGACACCTAAGGAAATCTATTTGTGTGGTGAAACATTTTGCATAGGTTTAGTGTTAGAACATTAGGGTTTAAGACTGCAAGGTGAAGGCTGCTGTAGCCTGCCACACCACAGGTCTCCCTTCCTCGTCTACCAACCAGGGACAGAGGAGCAAGGCCTTTCCCCAAAACAGACCTTGTTGCTGACAGTTTTGTCCCCATAGCAGGGGGCATCAGCTTCCTTGGTGTTTTTTGGTTTATGATTAAGCTCGGTTAGGTAAGACTCTGGATACCAGTTGGATTCAGAGAACGGTGACCCAGACAACATGCTAGAGCAAAGGGTTTCCAGGGCTCCTGCTCTCAGCTTGGCTGAGGACCATTCTCCATAAGCCAGTGTCCCGGGGTTGGTAGCTACCCACAGAGCCTAGGGAAAGAGTGCAAATGCACACCCCGCTGTCCCCAGACAATGACCCTGTCCTCTCAGCTCCCACCCCTTGTCACCAAGCTGCTTTGCATGATAGCATTTCCTCACTACAGACTGGCAATGTGGACCTCTCCTCCTGTGTCGGGCCTTAAAAACTAACACCACCTTAAGTGACATTACAAGCGGCGCCATTATGGGCCCACAAGGGCGTATTAATGTGGCAGCCTAAGACGGCGCCAGGAGGAAGTAGGGTGGGGGTGTCTGCGGGAACCTTGCCTTAGCCCTTATTGGCCAAATACAA
>NW_007731233.1:23002-23518 GCF_000696425.1 Galeopterus variegatus | reverse complement strand
TGAGGAGTTTTTAAAACTCGTGAGTGAAAGGCGAGCGAGTGAGGCCCCCGGCTGCTCGGTCCTGAAAGAAGGTCGACGAAGGGTGATCAGCCAGTGGAGTGGCCCCCACAACCGCGGTAGTCGCCGTGAAGTAAATCGCCTGCGTGTCAGGGTGAGCACCATAACAGGGGGAAGTCCCTGCACTTCTGTGCCCTGTGCTCCCTTTGTCCCTTCCGTGGGGCAACATGGGAGGTGTGTGTGTGGGAAGAGTGACGAGACAGCCTGCAAGGCTCTAAAGTACATGTTAAAAAGCAGAGGCCTAGAAATATCTGACTCCACGGCCACCAATGCCTGGCGTCATGTGGTGCAGGTAGCCCCTTGGACACCTTCGTCTGACTTGTTCTCGTATGAGACTTGGGACCGGGTTCAGACCCTGGCCAGAAAGAACCGGATTAGTCACGGGTTAGACCCCCCTTAGGGTTCTACCAACCATCTCTGCCCTAAAGCTTTGCTTCCGTCCCGAGCATCAGGAAGGGG
>NW_007731233.1:21168-22836 GCF_000696425.1 Galeopterus variegatus | reverse complement strand
CTCAGGAAACAATACTTCCCCACCCTTCAAGGGACAATGTTTTGGTAGCGGGAGACAAGATAATTTTAAAAGCCAATGTGCCAAGGCTAAAGGCAAAAAACCCCCTTCATGCTCCTGCCTGAGTGCCATCAATATCAAAACCAGCTGGCACTGGCTCTAGAAGGGTATCTGGGGTTGTTGATTGCCACTATGGCAACAATAAATGGGTCTCCGCCTTCAAAGAGCTGTCATGGACCAACCCACAGCTTTTTGTCGCCAACCCCCTAGTAGACGCCTACAATGTCTTCATGGACGGTGGCAAATCGGGGGCTGCTGTAATTATTTATAAACCGCCACGCACCGCATCACAGGCGGCCCCCGCTACTCATTTTCGCCCCTGTGATGGGTCAGCACAATACAAAGAGCTGCTCGCTATATACCTGCAAAAGGTGCCAGACCCCATTAACCATTTTACAGACAGCTTATATGCGGCCAATCTTNTTCATGGCTCTCTTCCCCCGTCTCCTTCCAAAGGGGACAGGAGGGAAAGAGTAATCTGGGCTGTTCGCTCACTTGCCAGAGGGAACAAGGCTAGGGCTGTACGGGTTGGCCGCTGGTGGCGGACCCGACACTCCTGGGGTGGAAATTCCCCCCAGGGCCATCCTCCCAGCTCCGCTCCTTCATCCCACATGGGGATGCTGAGATCTGGGTTAGACCGGGGTCACCAGACTGGTTTGGTGTCTCACCATCTCAGACCTTCTTCTTACAACTGGGCCACAGTCCTGATCCATCACCCCTGCACCCCCCCCCATAACAAGCTTTCCTTTTTAGCCCATCATGGATAGAAGTCGTGTCCTGGAACTGATTGCAAGATAACCCCCCTGGGCCAGCTGTCTTCTGCTGAAGTAGTTGGTCGTGCCTGCAGCTGGATAGACTGTGTGAATCCTGCAGCTCCTGCTCTCTGTCCGTGTCTCCTTGGGTAAGCCGTCTCATTTCTCTAAGCCTAAATCTCCTCATCCATCAGACGCCACTGCTGAGATGATGTATATACAGCGGCATCTAGCAGGGGCTTGCAAAGTGTAGCTATTTTTATTATTGTGAAGGAGAATTCTCTTGTGTGGCAGCGTAAGCAAGTATCCCTTACCCTCAAAAAGTCCCATATTATTCTCCAAAGGGTAAACAAAGCCCAGACATGTGAAGGGAGATATGTAAAATCATAGCACTGGGACCAGGAGTGGGTTGGTGCGTCTCCCACCTCTTCCCAGCACAGGGATTTATCTAAGGCCAGTCCCAAATGATAGAAGTATGGCAAGTTAGCAGATTTCAGGAAGATTCTTTTATAACACTAAAGTAGAAGTACTAGTTCAAAATGGTCAATTCGGAAAATTCAAAAAGCACAAAGAAGGACACATAACTCCATGACTCTTCTACCCATTGATAACCACTTGAAGTTGTAATGTACTCTTTTCTTCCATTAAATGCTTCTCTAAAACCTGAGATCATGCTTTTAAAAATGATGATAGCTAACATTTACAGAGGAGGCAAAGTGCTAAGTGCTTTACCAGCATTCTGTTTTATAACATATTTTTTTAAACATGCTCTTTTTTTCACTTAATGTACAGTGAACATAGTTTTTTTTTTTTTTTTGTCTTTTGTCTTTTTCCGTGTCCGGCAACGGATCGCAACCCT
>NW_007731233.1:18389-20130 GCF_000696425.1 Galeopterus variegatus | reverse complement strand
GGGAGCGCCGCCGCACTCCCAAGCAGCGCACTGTAGCAGTGCGCCACCAGGCCGGCCCCCATATAAATTTTTGAATTGTTTTTTCTATTTCTGTGAAGTATGTCATTGGCAGCTTGATGGGAATTGCACTGAATCTGTAGATTGCTTTGAGTAGTATGGTGATTTTGACAATATTGATTCTTCTAATCCGTGAGTATGGGCTGTCTTTCCATTTCTGTGTGTCTTCTTTAATTTCTTTAATCAGTGTTTTGCATTTTTCATTGTACAGATCTTTCACCTCCTTGATTAAATCTATTCCTGGGTATTTTGTTGTTGTCATTGCTATTGTAAATATAAATTCCTTGAAATCTTTTTCTTCAAGTTCATTGTTGTATAGAAATGTTACTGGGTTTTGTATGTTGATTTTGTATCTCTCAACTTCACTGAGTTTGTTTATCAGGTCTAGGAATTTTTTGGTAGAGTCTTTAGGTTTCTCTCTATATAAAATCATGTCATCTGCAAACAGGGACAACTTGTCTTCCTCCTTTCCAATTTAGATGCTCTGTTTGTTTCTCTTGCCCAATTGCTCTGGCCAGGATTTCCTGTACTATGTTGAATAGAAGTGGTGAGAGCGGCGTCCTTCTCTTGTTCCAATTCTTAGGAGGAGAGCTTTCAGCTTTTCCTCATTCAGTATGATGCTAGCTGTGGGTTTGTCATATATCACCTTTATTGTATTAAGATACTTTCCTTCTATACCTAATTCGTTGAGAGTCTTTATCATGAAGAGATGTTGAATTTTATCAAATGCTTTTTCTGCATCTTTCAAGATGATCATATATCTTTTTTCTTTCATTCTGTTGATGAGTTGTATTGCATTCATTGATTTGCATATGTTGAACCATCCTTGCATCCCTGAGATAAATCCCACTTGATCACGGTGTACAATCTTTTTCACGTGCTGTTGGATGCAGTTTGCTAGTATTTTATTAAGCAGTTTTGCATCTGTGTTCATTAGAGATATTGGCATGTAGTTTTCTTTTTTCGTTGTGTCCTTGCCTGGTATCAGGGTAATACTGGCCTCACAGTATGAATTTGAAAGAATTTCATCCACTGCAATTTTTTAAAATAGTTTGAAAAGTATTGGTATTAGCTCTTCTTTAAATGTTTTGGTAGAATTCAGCAGTAAAGCCATCTGGTCTCAGGCTTTTTTTTTGTTGGGAGACTTTTTGTTATGATTCAATCTTATTACTTGTTCTTGGTCTATTTAGGTTTTCTATTTCTTCTTGGTTCAGTCTTGGTAGGTCATATGTGTCCAGGAATTTATCCGTTTCCTCTAGGTTTTCATATTTATTGGCTTATAGTTGTTCATAATAGTCTCTGATGAACCTTAATATTTCGGTGCTGTCAAGTTTGCATTTCTGATTTTATTTATTTCAGTTTTTTCTCCTTTCTTCTTGATTAATCTGGTTAATGATTTGTTGATTTTGTTTATCTTTTCAAAAAACCTAAATTTCATTTGATTGATCTTTTGTATTGCATTTTTAATCTCAAATTCATTTATTTTTGCTCTGATTTTTATTATTTCTTTTTTTCTACTTATTTTGGGTTTAGTTTGCTCATGCTTTTCTAGTTCCTTGAGGTGGACTGTTAAGCTATTTGAAATTTTTCTATTTTTTTTGACATAGGTGTTTATTGCTATAAATTTTCCTCTTAATACTGTCTTGACTGTATCCTGTAGGTTCTGGTATGTTGTTTTATTGTC
>NW_007731233.1:13898-17634 GCF_000696425.1 Galeopterus variegatus | reverse complement strand
TATAAATTTTCCTCTTAATACTGTCTTGACTGTATCCTGTAGGTTCTGGTATGTTGTTTTACTGTCTTCCATAGTTTCAAGAAATTTTTTTATTTCCTTCTTAATCTCTTCTTTGACCCATTGGTTGTTCATGAGCATGTTGTTTAATGTATTTGTGTACTTTTGCAAGTTCCTTTTATTACTAATTTCTAGATTTATTCCATTATGGTCAAAAAAAGTGCTTGACAAAATTTTGATATTTTTTAATTTGTTGAGACTTATTTTGTGGCCTAACATATGGTCAGTCCTGGAGAATGTTCTATGTGCTGATGAAAAAAATGTGTACTCTGTAGCTGTTGGATAAAATGCTCTGTAAATGTCTGTTAGGTCCATCTGGTCTATAGTGACATTTAAGTCCAGTGTTTTATTGTTGATTTTCTGTCTTGGTGTTGTGTTCAATGCTAAGAGTAGGGTGTTAAAGTCCCCAGCCATTATTGTGTTCATGTCTATCTCTCCCTTTGGATCTGATACTATTTGCTGTATATATCTGGGTGCTCTGGTGTTGGGTACATATGTATTTATAATTCTTATATACTCTTAATATATTGATCTCTTTATCATTATGTAGTCCCCTTCTTTGTCTTAGTACAGTTTTTATTTAAAGTCTATTTTATCTGATATAAGTATAGCTAACACTGATTGCTTTTGGTTTTCCATTTGCATGGATCTTTTTCTATCCGTTCACTTTCAGCTTATGTGTGTCTTTGTAGGTAAAGTGTTTTTCTTATAGGTAACATATGGATGGGTCATTTTCCTTTTTAATCCATTCTTCCAGTCTATGTCTTTTAATTGGGGCATTTAATCCATTTACATTCAAGGTTATTATTGATATGTGAGGTCTGATTCCTGTCATTTTTTTGGTTGTTTTCTGATTGTTTTGTGTATCTTTTTTTTTTTTCTTCTTTCTTATTGTTTATCATTATGATGTGGTGGTTTTCTGTATTGATAAGGTTTGATTCCTTTCTCTTTCTAATTTGTTTATCTACCCTACCAGTAAGTTTTATATCTTCAGGTAATTTCATGATGGTCATTATTGTTCTTTCTTTTCTAAATGTAGGACTTGCCTTGGCATCCCCTACAAGGCCTGTCTGCTGGTAATGAACTCCCCTAATTCTTGCTTGTCTGAAAAAGATTCCATTTCTCCTTCATTTCTGAAGAATAGCCCTGCTGGGTATAATATTTTTGGCTGGCAGTTCTTTTCTTTCAGTAGTTTTAGTATATCATCCCACTCTCTCCTGGTCCACAGGTCTCTGCTGAGAAGTCTTAGGTAACATATGGATGGGTCATTTTCCTTTTTAATCCATTCTTCCAGTCTATGTCTTTCAATTGGGGCATTTAATCCATTTACATTCAAGGTTATTATTGATATGTGAGGTCTGATTCCTGTCATTTTTTTGGTTGTTTTCTGATTGTTTTGTGTATCTTTTTTTTTTTTCTTCTTTCTTATTGTTTATCATTATGATGTGGTGGTTTTCTGTATTGATAAGGTTTGATTCCTTTCTCTTTCTAATTTGTTTATCTACCCTACCAGTAAGTTTTATATCTTCAGGTAATTTCATGATGGTCATTATTGTTCTTTCTCTTCTAAATGTAGGACTTGCCTTGGCATCCCCTACAAGGCCTGTCTGCTGGTAATGAACTCCCCTAATTCTTGCTTGTCTGAAAAAGATTCCATTTCTCCTTCATTTCTGAAGAATAGCCCTGCTGGGTATAATATTTTTGGCTGGCAGTTCTTTTCTTTCAGTAGTTTTAGTATATCATCCCACTCTCTCCTGGTCCACAGGTCTCTGCTGAGAAGTCTGCTGTTAGTCTAATGGGGATTCCTCTACAAGTGACTCGACTTTTTCTCTTGCTATTTCTGGAATTCTCTCCTTGTCTTCACTTTTGAATGGCTTGACTACAGTGTGTCCTGGAGACAACCCATCTGGGTTGAATCTGTTTGGGGATCCTTGAGCTTCCTGGATTTGGATATTCGTATCTTTCCCCAGACTAGGGATTCTTTCAGCTGCCATCTCATCAAACAGGTTTCCAATGTCTTTTTTGGTTGTCTTCTTCTGGAATGCTCACAATTAGAACATTTGTTTGTTCAATAGCATCCCATAGATCTTATAAGCCTTGTTCATTCTTCTTTACTTTTTTTCTCTTTTCTATTTTGTGTTATTTCAAACCTGCTATCTTCAAGGTCAGAAATTCTTTCTCCTGCTTGATCTAGTTTGCTGTTTGAGACTCTCAGATGTAGTTCTCATTTCATATGATGAATTCTTCAATTCCAAGACTTCTGGTTCTTTTTAATGATTCTCTTTGTTGAATTTTTCATCCAGATTGTGAATTGCCCTTCTGATTTCATTGAACCATCTGTCTGTATTTCCTTGTATTCCAGTGAGCTTCCCTAAGATGATTAATTTGAATTCCTTTTCCAGCAAGTCAGCAATCTCTGATTCCTTGGGATCAGCTACTGGAACATTATTTTGTTTTTTCAGTTGTGTCATGTTACCCCATCCCTTCATGTTTTTTGTCTTCCTGCACCAACATCTGTGTATCTGGAAGAACAGTTACCTCCCTGAGTTCCACATAGGAGTGGCCTGTGTGTGGAATGATCCTTACCTGCAAATTCATCCCAAGGTGTTGACTGGGTAGAGTGCAATGATGCCATTCAGGGTGGATGTACTATTATAGACTCTGTGCAGTCCTCCAAGCTGCAATCTACCTTGCTATGTCTGCAAGTAACTCAGCAACCCATGATTGGGAGGTTTGTGGTAGGAGTGGCAAGGTCTACTGGGGGAAGCTTACCAAGTTAGTTCACAGGCTGGGGGTGTGCACGTGCACCCTGTGGGTTACTCATCTTGGGAGCTGGCTCACCAGAGATGNCTGGGGGTGTGCACGTGCACCCTGTGGGTTACTCATCTTGGGAGCTGGCTCACCAGAGATGGGACTGCTGGATTGATTCTCAGGCCAGGGATGTGTGCATATGGAGTGCCAGGGTCTCTGGGACTGGTTTGCCAGTGGCAGGATCACCATGCTGCTTCTCCAATCAGGGGAGGACCCAACAAGGGCTCACCAGTCAAGCTGTTTTGCACTCAGATGTGTGTGCATATGATAGCTCAAAGACTTGGGGGTGGGTCCCCCAGGGATGCAACAACTGAGATGCCCCTCTGAGCGAGGGGCACAGGTTTGCCCCAGCTCAGCTAGCTGAGTTCAGGTCTGCCTATGGCCCTTCCACTGTGCCACTTCTTGGGGCCGAATGTGAGGTTGTGCTTCTCTCAGCAGTCCAGGAGCTGATCTGCCAAGGGTGGAGCTGCTGAGTCACTGCTCAGAAAGTGGGCAAGTCCAATAGGAAGTCCTGTAGTTAGGGGGCCTATCCAGCTGCTCCTTGGACTGTTGGCAAGGCCTCCAGGCAGGCCTGCAGCATGGGGCCTGACCAGCCACTTCCCAGGTGATGGGCAGGTCTGCTAGATGGGTCTGCAGTGAGAGGGCCTGTACAGTTGTTTCTGGGTGGTAGGTGGGGCCACTAGGCAGGCTTGCAATGAGGGGCTCATCCAGCTACTTCCCAGGTAGTGGGTGAGATCTGTAGTGAGGGGGTCCATCCAGCTGCTTCTGGGACTGTTGGCAAGGCTGCTGAGCAGGACTGTTCAGGACAGAACTGCCTGGCTACTTCTCTGGGAGGGCATGGATGCACTTTATTTCCACCAGCCCAAGG
>NW_007731233.1:10326-12580 GCF_000696425.1 Galeopterus variegatus | reverse complement strand
TGGAGTCAGAGACATGGTGGCAGAGGCCATATGCCTCTGTCCCCTCCACACCATCATCCCAGGCCCCTGCACTCCACAGGGATCCCACCAGTCTCCTGCTGCACTCCTATGCTCTCCCACAGATGCCCCCACCAACATCCAGCTGTCCTCCTGCTGTTCCTGTCCCTCTTTACAGGAGGAACATGCTCCAGGTCCCATTGTTTATTCAACCAATTCTCTTTTTATTGACTGTCCATATAATTTCCAATTTTATTACAGAAACAGGTTTTAAAGGATATTCCTCAGTACACATTTTCCCACACCTATGACTTTTTCCTAAAAATAATCCTAGAAGAGGAATTATTGCATCAAAGTCCTGAGTTGCCCTTCACTTTACAATTCCACCAGCCATGAATGTAAATGTCCTCAGTGTAAAATTCCTCAGAATAGATTCCCTTCTAGATACATTTGCACAGACAAGGGAAGGTAGAATGGTTCTGATGACCCTGGTGAGTGAGTGGCTTGATTTGCAGGTCATGCCCCAGTGGTAGCTACTGGTGACTTGATCTCACTTGAGAGGCAAAGGGAGAGGAGCGACTGGTGCAGTAGAAATGCACCACGAAAACTGGGAAGGAGGGCTGAGGACTACCTTTCCTCTCACCTCTGCATCAGTCAAATTTCTTAGTCCACTGGGGTCATTTGGGGACACCATATTGGAAAATGGTTACACACAAACTGGAATGAATTCAGCTTAAAAGATGATTAAAGAGTTAGGAAATATTATCAATTAGGAAAGATGAAAGGAATTGGGTTTGTTTGTCCTAAAGAAAAGGAGGCCAATTAGTTACCTAATTGCTACCTTAAAATTACACAGAACTTTATTTTCTCAGTATTAATAGAGTGTTGAATAAGAAGGATAGATTGTATTAAATGACCTTTTCCAGTTGGATACTATGAAAATGCTTTAAATGCATCATCTCATTTGATCCAGATGACAACCTTTCAATGTGTTATCTGCAGTTTACAGACAGAGCACTTAAAGAAATTACTTAACTTGCTAAAGTGCCCACAGCTAGTATTCCAGTCACCGGTGTATACCCAGGCACCTAGCACTATGCCTGGCAAATAGTTTGTGTTCAGTAAACATTTATTGAATGGAAACTAAAGATGGTAGAACCAGGGCTTGACCCCAGATCTGCTAGACTCCAAAGCTCACGCTTTGACCACGTGTAAGAGACAAGGTTTCCCCACGACATTCCCCACCTCACGTCCTGCTCCCGCCAAAGAGAATTTAACTTCGCTCACTCAAGTCCCCTCCTCCTCCCCGAACCAGAGTCAAGGAAATGTGCTCCTTGGGACAGGATCGGAGATGTGGAGAGGCAGGCTGTGGGGGAAGAAAGAAACAGAGGAGCCCTGTGGGCTGGGGGTGGGGGCGGGCGTTGGGGGAGGCAGAGCAGCTGGGATGTCTGGAGTCTTGCTGCGGGTTCATGAATCAGATTTGCGTCAATGTTCTGAAAAAGATACAAGCAAACATTGGAATTGCTTGGAAATGGGGGGGGGATGGGTTATACATGATTTTTGCTTTCTAAGATTTAGTGATTTAGTGGATCCAGGGAAAAGCCACCATGCCACTTCAACGATTCCTGCCAAGGTCCCCAGTGATCTTCCTGTTGCTAAATCCAGTGGGCATTTTTGCGTCCAAATGTTGCTTAAACTCCCTGTAGCTTTTGACACGTGACCACTGCCTCCATCCATCAAACCGTTTAAAGCCTCCATCCCACATCCAGGCTGTGGCCACAGTTCACACCAGAGTTGATGCTTCCCAAACCCGTTCATTGACCAGGCCTTTCAGATCTGACCCACGGATATCTCTCTAGCAACTTACTGCTGTAAAGTGGGAATGACAAAGGTATCTACCTCATAGGATTTGTTCATCAATTATCTTTTGAGCACCTATTATGTGCCTGGCACTGTTCCAGGTACCAGGGATATAGTCACCCCGCAACTGGGATGAACTGATCTTTCGTCTCCCAGGGCAGAGCTTGGCCCTGCCACTGAAGCCCAGTCATTGCTTCCCAAATAATTACTGGGAGATGACTGCTGGGAAGCATCCAGCCCGAGGTGCACCTTCATGTAGAGAAGGAGCAATGTCACATGTTGTCACAACACCATGTTTGGAGTCTCACCCCTTCTAGCCCCTGGCTTTCCCTCATCACAGCCCAGAGGACACTTGGTTGTTCCTAATTGGTGGAATGTCTGTCTCCCTAGAGGACTG
>NW_007731233.1:9321-10012 GCF_000696425.1 Galeopterus variegatus | reverse complement strand
CCAATGACTAATCCACGGAGGAGGGTGGAGACAGGGGCCCTGCCCCTTGATTCAATTCAGGGTAACCCCAGAAGGTCGCTGCTCCCTCTGCCGGTCCTGCCTTCCTCACAGGGGCTGTGGCCCAGGGCGCTCCTTGGTAGCATCCTACACGCAGCTCTTCATCCCAGAGTCCTGTTCCCAGAACCTGACCTGGCCAGTAGGCGGGGAAAGTTTTTGAATAAGTAAGTAAGACCACTTCTACCACCCCGTGAGTCCACCTGTCTATCCCGTGGATAGATTCCCACGTGTGAAGTGAAGTCGTACAATAATTGCAGCAATGTTTGCAATTACACTTAAAAAAAGGGGGGGAGAGGTGGAAACAGACTACATGTTCACTTGGAGAATTGGCTAAATGCATTAAGTTCTTTCATACAATGACTACAGTGCAGTCATCAGAGTTTAAAAAGCAGCTTTTACGGAAAGATACTACAATCACAAACATACAGTATTGAGTAATGTGGAAATAAATGAGGACCAAGCAAATGCGAAGAGGCAAAGGCCACTGATGCAGAGCTTGCTGCAGCACGGGGCTCGGCCACCAGCACTGTGTTGGGCAAAGACTCAAAGGCAGGCAGAGGAGCTTCAGTGGAAAGAGGGACGGATCCAGGCGTGCCCTGAATGGAGCTGTCAGTATGGGGAAGGGGGAGGCAGC
>NW_007731233.1:4065-7536 GCF_000696425.1 Galeopterus variegatus | reverse complement strand
GTAAAGGGACTCCGTGGGCCTCCTGCACAGCCATACACACACACTGGATGTGATGACCTGTCTGGATACAATTCTGCAGATTCCCCGTGAATCCCACTGCTCTACCTTGAGGGAGTTGTAGTCCACACAGCAGGACGAGGCGGTCACATAGTATACAGGCCCATAATAATACAAGGCTGCTTGTGCTCGTTGCCAAAGGGCTAGTGAGGAACTTTTCATTCAGTAGCAAGACGGAAAGTCACAAGCTAGTGGAAAGTTTCCACAGAGAAGGCAATAACAAAAGTCATCCTGTGAAAGGAGGGGCTCCATTCCCTTCCACCGGGCGCTTCTGGCAGGGCCAGGGCCGCCTGCACCTTTCGTTCTTCTGGAGCCTTCCACCTGGGCTTACATATCCTAGTGAGAGGAGCCTGTGGGGCTCTCAGTTGATACAGTATCTGGAATTCTCTCCTTCTTCTTCACACCTTTGATGGTTCTCCCTACACTCTCTTTAAGATGCAAATAACCCTGGGAAGCACTACATCTACCGCGTTCACCCAGGACTCCACTCCACGGTGGCTGCAAGCGGTCCTAGGAGAAGGTGTGATTTTTGTTTTATCTTTAAATTTTAAAAAAAAAGAATGAGGGGGAAGCCTCAATATTTAAAGATGATGGGAATGAACCGGTGGAGAGGAAGGGCTGAAGATACAGGAGAAGGGACAATTAAAGGAACAAGGTTCTGGAGAAATCAGCAGGTGATGAAGACAGAACTGAGACTCATGGTGAGGATGCACAGGCAGGGGATCCTTTTGTAAAATCTCAGAGTGATAATTGCTGTGGTCGTTTTCCTAGGACTGGATTTTTCCATCTGCAGTAGTATGAAGGAGATCTGTGTCTTGCCGGCAGAATCTTCTCTAGCGTGGGAGATGCTTTGGTTTGCTGAATGATCGCCCATTTAGAAGACCGTGGGTGCCGGGTTTAAAAAGCGGGCAGAGGTGAGTTGCTATGCACAGTTGGGGGATGAAGGGGACTTAGAGTTTGAGTAAGAAAAGGTTAATAAAGAGAAAGTGACACTTGAGAACTGGCCCCAAAGAACGACTTTGCGCAGAAACCCTGGCTATTAGAAATATTGCCACCAGAAATGGTTGTCAGGCTCTCAGGGAAATGGAAGAAATCTAGGACTATAAGAAAAAGGCAACTTATTAGAAAAATAGGAAAAAGTCTGCAGAAGAGGATATCCAAATGGCCAATAAACATGTGAAAAGGTGTTCAACTTAGAAAAATGGAAATTAAGGTGAAATGCAAATTAAAGCCACAATGAAATGGCTCCACACACCCACCAAAATGACAACACTGAAAAGGATAAAAATAACTGGTGAGAATATGGAGCAACCAGAATGTTCATATGCTGCTGGTAGGAACGTTATGATTTTGGAAAACTGTTTGGAAGAACTATTAAAGCTGAAACATGCATGCTCTGTGACCCAGCAATCTTATGCCGGGTGAAATAGCCAATATATCCAAACGACATGCAACAGAAAGTTACAGCAGCAATACTCACAATAGGAAACTACCCAAACTCACATTGAGAGTAAAATGAATAAATAAACTATGTTCATAGGATGGACTACTCCAGGGATAAGCAAGCCACAGCTCATGGCCTGTTTTTGTACAGCCTGAGAGCTAACAGTCATTCTACAACCTTCCCAATAAGAATAAAAATAAGAGGAGGAGGAGAGGAGGTGAGGAAAGAGAGGTCACATGTGCCTTGCAAAGTGTACAATATTTATGTGGCCCTTTATAGATAAGGCTTACTGCCTCCTGCAATACTCTGCATCAATGAAAATAAACAAGCTACAACTCAATAGCCATAATGTTGAGTGGGAAAAGCTAGACACAGGAATATATACTGTATAATCATTTCTATAAAAACTATAAAACCAGACAGAACTAACCTAAACTGTTAGAAATCAGGATAGTGGCCACCCTGGGGATGTGAGGTAGTGACCGGGAAGGAGGCCAGGGGACTTCTGGGGTGATGGCACTGTCTCATTTCTTCATCTGAGTGCTAGTTAGGCATGCTCAGTCTGTGAAGATTCAGTGAACTATTTATTTACGATTTCTGCAATTTTCATTGTGCTTCACTAAAACGTTCAAAACAAAAAAAGTACACCATCACCTTCTCCCACCACACTCAAAATCACTAGATATGTTTGGCCTCCATGGGGGGAAGAGAAGAGAGGGGCTTTAAAACAAACAAAAAAGAACAGGATTAAATATGTACTAAGGTGAGTCTGTTTTAAAAATCAAAAGTTGGTGGGAAGATATGGCATCTAAATCGTTATTCCCCTGCATGGCAGGAAAGGCGGGTTCAACATAGCCCAGAAACCCACACAAATATAGTCAACTGACCTTTGACAAAGCAGAAAAGGCAATTCAATGGAACGATGATAGTCTTTTCAATAAATGGTATTGGAAAAACTGGACATCCATATGCCAAAAAAAAAGAATCTAGACACAGTCCTTCACAAACTTTCATTAACCACTTTGTTAACTCAAAGTGGATTATATCCACTTCATTAACTCAATGTGGATTATCGATCTAAATGTAAAACTCAAAACTATAAAATGTCTATGGGATAACATAGAAAATCTAAGTGATCTTGGGTTTGAGGATAACTTTTTAGATACAACACCAAAAACATAATCCATGTAAGTAAAAATTGATATATTGGATTTTATTAAAATTTAAAACTTCTGCTCTGCAAAAGACACTGTGATGAGAATGAGAGGACAAGCCACATGTGCCCAAAATATGTAATAATCTATTAAATCTTAATAAGAAAACAAATAATTCAATTTAAAAATGGGCAAAAAATATGAAGAGACACCTCACCAAAGAAGATTAGATAGGCAGATGGCAAATAAGCATATGGGAAGATATTCAACATCATGTCATTAGGGAAATGCAAATTAAAACAATGAGATACCACTCCACGCCTATTACAATGGCCCAAATGCAGACACTCACAACACCAAACACTGCAAAGATCTGGAGAAACAGGAACTCTCATTTATGGCTGGTGGGAAGGCAAAATGGTACAGCCACTTTGGAAGATAGTCTGGCAATTTTTTACAAAACTAAACATAAGCTTACCCTACAATCCAACAGTCGTGCTCCTGGGTATTTACTCAGTGAGGTGAAAACCTATACCCACACAAAAATCTGCACACAAATATTTACAGCAGCTTTGTTAATAATTACCAAAAATTAGAAGCATTCAAGATGTCCATCAGTAAGTGAATGGATAAGCAAACTGTGGTGCCTTACGACAATGGAATATTATTCAGCAATAAAAAGAAATGAGCCATCAAGCTACAAAAAGACAGGGAGAAACCTGAAATGCGCATTGCTAAGTGAAAGAAGCCAGTCTAGGGCCGGCCCGGTGGCGCACTGCTATAGTGCGCCGCTTGGGAAGTGCAGCGGCGCTCCCG
>NW_007731233.1:1185-3097 GCF_000696425.1 Galeopterus variegatus | reverse complement strand
TTAATAATAATATATTGATATTGGCTCCTCAGTTGTAACTAATATACCAAACTTGCACTAGAAAGATGTTAACAACAGAGAAAAGTGTGTGCCAGTGGAGAGGGCAATGTGGGAATTCCCTGTACTTTCTGTAAGTTTCTAAAAACCTAAAAATGCTCTTTTAAAAAGTCTATTAATGGGCTGGCCTGGTGGCGCACTTGGTAGAGTACGGCGCTTGGGAGCGTGGTGGCGCTCCCGCCAAGGGTTCGGATCCCATATAGAGACCGGTCCGCTCACTGTTTGAGCGCGGTGGGGGTGCGACACCGAGAGTTGCGATCCCGTTGCCGTTCTGGTACAGGCGCGACACTGAGGGTTGCGATCCCGTTACCGGTCACGAAAAAAAGACAAAAAGGAAAAAAAAAAAAAAAAGTCTATTAAGAATTTTCTTCTAAAAGTTGGTGAAAAGGTATGGAGTCTGGCCAAACTGTCTTTTCCCTCTAGAGAAAGAAAGGACTGTTCCACATATCACAGATATAGGGGCAACTAAGGAAAGCACGACCCTCTTGTGTTTAGACCAGCTCATGCAGGTAGTGCTTGTCACCAAAGCAGTTACAGTCCAGATGAGGAAAGCGGAGCTCAGAGACTTTGGTAGCTTGCCCAAAGCCCTGCAGTGGGTAAGTGGCACAGGTAGGATTTGAATCCAACTCTTCTTACTGCAAAGATCGTTCTATCGTACATCACTCTGACCCACCAGCCTCCACTGACGGAGGAGGTGCTCATGGATGGGGGATACACAAAATCGGATGCTCTGATAGGACCTGCACACAGCAGGGGCTCACATATTGTTGTTTTACATGCATTGGGGGGGAAAGTAGTGTCCACAGTTGGGACAGTAACTAAGTGAGCATTTGGGAAACAGCCAATATTCCTGCCGCACGCTAGAGATGAAAACAAAAAGTTCAGGGCTGTAAAGGCAGACCAGCTAGACCGGCTATACAGCCACAGTGGTCTAAATACTGCATGGGGAGCTGGGAATTAATCGTAGTCTAACAATAGTCCCCTGCATTGCCGAGCGGCGGGCAATGTGATACCCAGCTCTCTTTGCAGCTCACAATAGCCCCAAGTGTGACAGTCCCATTGTGCAACTCTTACTTCTGCTATTAAGAGCGGATGTGGTTGACAGGCTCAGTGAGACCGTGCACAGTCTGCTGTGTTCCTGAAAACGCCCAGTGCAGAGAGCATTGTGGAGCTCAGTACAGCAGCTCTGGGAAGGGATCCGTAATAACTTCGTATAGCATACATTATACGAAGTTATACGATGCAGAGCTTGCTGCAGCACGGGGCTCGGCCACCAGCACTGTGTTGGGCAAAGACTCAAAGGCAGGCAGAGGAGCTTCAGTGGAAAGAGGGACGGATCCAGGCGTGCCCTGAATGGAGCTGTCAGTATGGGGAAGGGGGAGGCAGCAACTAGAGGGGCGTCCTATGGGCTTGGTTAGGGGGCATATCTGGCTTTCTGTGCTTGGTCCTAAGTTGGAAGGGGGACAAACATTAGGGAAGCTGTCAGTTATTTATTAAGTCCTGGCCATTTGGGGCCATTGGTTCCAAGGGTTATTGTTTGATTTCCTGGACTATTTGCTAGAGATAGTGGTGGTCTGACTTCCTGCAAGTCTGATTTGTAGATGGTAGGTTGGCTGGTTACTATAGATCACGGGTTGGTTTCCTGGGCTGGTTGCTACAAGTTATGGGCCAGAGTTCTAGTTTTTATATATGGTCTGTCCATTGTCTGTTTGTATATTCAATATCTTTTTTTTTTTTTTCCTTTTTTTGTCTTTTTTCGTAACCAGCAACGGGATCACAACCCTCGGTGTCGCGCCAGTGAGCAGACCGGTCTCTATATGGGATCCGAACCCTCGGCGGGAGCGCCACCACACTC
>NW_007731233.1:0-357 GCF_000696425.1 Galeopterus variegatus | reverse complement strand
GGCTGTGCGGGGGCTCCCTGTTGTCGCAACACAATCTGGAGGCAATGGGTTGCGTGCACCTAAATACAGCAAAGGGGGGCTAAAGCCCTTGGCCCTCATGTAAAGGCCTCCGAGGTTGGAGCTGGCTCATTCCAGGCAGTTTTCCTCCTTCTTTAAACCCTGAGTTTAGATATTGATGTGAGAGGGGCGTAAGGACGGATCAGGCTCCCAGGCCCCTCCCCACCCCCATCCAGGAGCCGTGGGTGCCCGTGAGGCCCAGACGGGCGGAGCACACGCCTCCTCCTGCTCTAAGCCTACTGAGGATTTTGTGCGGCCACATCCTTCTCACCGGCTGAATTTTGCTAAGATTATCTCCCT
>NW_007731232.1:163252-166131 GCF_000696425.1 Galeopterus variegatus | reverse complement strand
TCAGAAAATATATTAAATTAATGAGTAGCTTAGCAGGATTGAGTTACCTGGTGGCTTCTGTCCTAAATTTCTGTGCTAGTGATTTTGATGACAGAAGTCACAAAGTGACTTGAAGCCATTAGAAAAGCTGTAGCCCTCTCGGCTGCTGTCCTGCAGGCTGAGCTCACACCGGGCACCCAATGCGAGGTGCTGAGGGTGTTCAGGGCTTTTAACCTCACGCGCCTTCAGTGTCCTTCCCTGCCCCAGATGGCAAATGTGCTTCCCATTCCTTCTTCTGCTCCCTCTTTATTTCTGCCCTGGTCAGTCTGACCTTCATGTCACCAGACTTCTTAAGGTGTGATACACGTCACCAGACTTCTTAAGGTATGATACAGTAAAGTTAGGAAAAATCCCACCACGGATTGTCTGCTGAGGTAGTGGGAGAGATGATTAGTCACTGAGTGCTTGGGGCAGGGGTGCGCCTCCTCAGGGTCTGGCAGGGAGCAGTGACGGTGTGTCTTGCCATGTGGGACAGCACCCTGTGCAAGGTGAGGACGGGGGCCAGGAGGGCGGGGGTGTGGCTGTGCATAGGGCTGCAGGGCTGCCAGGGTTTAGCATGGTCTTGAGGCCATGGGCTCTCGGTGTGGAATCTGAACAAGGGACCGTTTCCTGTGAGTGTGCATGTGCACAGGACAGTGGCCATGTGGGACAAATCTGGCTCCAGGGTGAGTAGGAGGCCAGAGCAGCACGGAGGCTGGCATCTGCAGAGACCTTCAGGGGAGACTTGGGTCTCCAAGGACCAGTGTGTGGCAGCTTTTGGGGAATTTCTCGCAGATCCCAAGGGACAAAAGCCCCCCACAACAGCTTGGGGTATAATGCATTTAGGATTTTCTTTTATCTTCTTATTTCCTTCTAAACCCACAGAAGCTGAACCCACAACTCAACTCACATTTTATTTCTAGGGTCAGCCAGGCCCCTTATTGCCAAAAGCCATGGTCACCCACCCCTCGGATGTCACTGACATTCTTATGCAGCATGGTGACTGTAGGCTGGGCTCTGGAGGTGGCCCTCAGACACATGCCCACTTTCCACCCTGTTCACACAGCTACTTCTGGGGGCTGTCCTGAGGATTAAAGAGACTGCATGCGACTCTTGGCAGAGGGCCTGGGCCTCCTGGGTCCCGCCTGCCCCATCATGAGCGCTGCCCCATGTCCCCAGCTTGGCTGGTCACCGTCCTGTCTGGCCCCCTCCTCTCTCCTCTCCAGATATCTGTCTTTGACTTGACTTTTCTCCTACACTCTTCTGTTCCCATCAGCGTGGACGCTCAGACATCCACGCCCACAGGTCGAGTTCCTATGCAGCAGCCAGCAGAGGTCCCTCCTTTCCCTTCCTTCCCACTAATTCCCTCTTTGCACCTCCTGGAGATGGCCTGACCACCAGCAGCAAGAGCCGTGGAAATATGAAATATGAGAAGAGCTCCACGGCTCGGACGTGTGCCCAGTTTCTCCTTCACCTTATGAAACATAATATACTCTGTCTTACATGTCCTATCATAAAATTTAATAACTTAAATCTGAACTTATGTTTTATATAAATGTAGATATTTGTAATAGTGTTAAAAGAAAGGTGACTGTATTAGTCCTTTTCTGTTGCTTATAACAAAATACTCAGAACTGGGTAATTTATAAGAAACCAAATTTATTGCTTAGAGTTTAGCAGGCTGGGAAGTCCAAAGTCCAGGGTACACATCCAGTGAGGGTCTTAGTGGTGGCAACAGTGACCCAGCAGTCTCACATGGCAGAAAATGCAGAACAGAGAAAGAGATAGTTCCTCATGCACTATTCTTTTAAAGCCCTCAGAACCATGCCCATATCTGCCATTATTAGTCCATTCACTACAATATGGTCCTACAATCTAATCACCTTTCAAGGCCCTGCCTTTCAATGACCATAATAGGATTTCCCACCCTCTTTACACTTGTCACAGTGGGGATAATTGTTTTGGAGGGACATTCAACCCAAGGCAATGAACAACTGGCCCTGGTCTGGCTGGGGGTTCCCAGTTTTAATGCTGAAAGTTCTATGTCCCTAGACAAACCAGGATGGCTGATCACTGTAGTAGAAATATCAGTGCTTTTGATATTTCAACTGTATGTTTTTTGCCATTTGACTTTTGTTCTTTTATTCGTTTTTTTTTTTCCTTCTCCTTCTTTTAGGTGAAATATAGCTATTCAAAACATAAGTTCAAAAAAACCCCATTTTTTCTTATATGAGAAAAGATTTATGATATATTTTGGACATCCTTTATAAAAGTAGTAGGGTGGAGTAATGTTTCTTGAGCCATGCAGATTTGTATTCACATCTATTTCTTGATTTGCAAAATGGCATAAACAGTTCTATTTCAGGTAACTCTATCTTGAGTATTGAGATTTTATTCTTGTATTTATTGAACAAATATGCATTGATCTTTTGCCCTATGTTAGAGACTGTGATAGATTCTGGGAATATGTGGTGATTAAGATGAAGGCTTGTTTTCAAAAAGCTTTTAGTTTAATTGGAGACACAGAGAAACAATCAAGGTAGTAAGAGATAGAGAAGATTAAGCACAGGTGATACTCAACACAGAAGAAGAATTGCTAACCTAGCCTTTGAAGTATTTGTGCCAACTTGGTACGTTTGGAGTGGGCTCTGAGCCCCTTGTCACTGGCAGTCCCAGCATCACTCTCTCCATCCAGAGGGTCTCTATGCTGCATTCAGGGCAGCTGGAGGGTGAGGGGTGGGTCCAAAGCAGAGGCATCTAGTCGGAGGATCACAGAACTTGAGGCTTTGAACCTGGCCTCTTTTTTTTTTCAAAACTGAAAACTAAATTCTGGAGAGCGACATGACATCATTCCTTGATTT
>NW_007731232.1:162715-163080 GCF_000696425.1 Galeopterus variegatus | reverse complement strand
TCAAAGGGATTGTTGGAACTTGGGCTTACATAGCATCTCAGCAAAAGAACAGAAAATCAAGAGACTTGACAAGCCAAAGGAAAAGGACTTGAACGTCTAGGGGATGAATCATGGGAAGCCAGATATGTGGGATAATAATGGAAGATCAGTGCCGGTCAGGAAGGTGTGCCATGTGGACTCCCCTGGTGCTGTTTCTGGGCTTCCACGGGTCTCAAGTTCTGTCTGGTGATCAACTCTGTCCCTCCCAGGAGAGAGAAGGGAGAGCCGTTTGTAAATTTATGCTCTGCTTTTAGGAAAATGCTGCAGGCAGAGGGCTTCTCCTGTATCTGCTTGTTCTCAACAGACATCAGCTCAGAATATTCCTG
>NW_007731232.1:156660-161141 GCF_000696425.1 Galeopterus variegatus | reverse complement strand
TTTTTTTTTTCAAAACTGAAAACTAAATTCTGGAGAGCGACATGACATCATTCCTTGATTTGGAGACACCACCTCGTCTCCTGGCTCTTAGTGCGTGTGCCTTCTGAAGTTTGTCACTGCTCTGACAGAGGGCCTTCCTTCCTCCCCAAAAGTACTCCTTTGCACATATTCATATTACATATAAAAGTTGGAACCCAGGGAGCCATTATGCAAGAAAATGCTGTATTTCAGAGTGAAGGAAGTTATCTAGTTCCGAAGAGTGTTTATGTAAAAAAAAAGAAAGAAAGCCAAAACTTTCCTTCTCCAAAGCCAGAAACTGCACCAGGCTCCTGATCCCTGAGCTTTTCCCTCAACTAACTCTGGGCACTTGGTTTTTGCTCAGAGTTGTGTTTTGATTCTTGCTTTAATAATCCATTTTCTGAAATCCAATGAACTGGAATAAAGTTTGCCAACTTTTCTAAGTAAATTCACTCATTACGCTGGCTTCCCAAATTTTCCCAGTCTGCAGGCAATGCTCTGCTTCCGTTGTTCATCTGCATCTAATTTTCTTCTAACAACTATAACTTGTTGGGACTTTTGCCATAGAGATAATTGCACAGAAATCTTAATTTTGCACAAACACTAGAAATGCATCTCCATCTGCAGGTTGGTAAGTACACAGGGTTTCCACGATAGACGCTCTATTCAGAGTTTTCAGGAAGGGATTTCCATTAAATTTTTCATAGGCCTACAATGGTTGTGCATATATTTTTGAGGGAAAATAAAATCTTTTTTTCATTTTCAAATATTTTTATTATAGAATTTTCTGGTGTTCAACCATCCTGGGATTCTACGCTGGAACTTTCACTAAACGAGAATCTCTCGTGCTACTCACAGCGCACACATGTGCCAACGTCTCTCTTTTGATGGTCAGACACTCCTATAATTGATAGACTGGCAGGTGGAATCTAAACTCTCCACCCAGGACTGATTTTTTCCTTTACACACCTGTCATCTAGATTTAAGTATGAGGGGGTGTGTTGTTTCTCTCTAAAGTCCTGAGGATGAGTTTGACCCTTGCTCTGCCACCTCTGAGATCTGATCTGTACAACAGGTGCCTGGACTACAGTGGAGACAAACAGCGCATGCGGCAGGACTGCTGGGGAGCACCGTCGCTTACAGACGGCCACATGGGCCAGCGGAGGCCCTGGTCCTAGAGGCCCGTGCGCTGACTGCTCTTCTGACTGATTTGAGCACAGGGAGGGAGTAATCCATGGATGTGCTTCACAAAGCCCATGAGTATAAGAACCGTAAAGCCAAACACACACAAGATCACGTACTACCATCATTTTCTGAACGGCTTTAAATTTTGGCAAAATGTAAGTGATAAAAATTATGTTTCAAAGGAAGTTTACCAGTGAGTATTTATTTTGTTTCAAAGCTACTGTTGTTTTGTTGTTAACCGGTCAAAAGAAAAAAAATAATCTCTCATATTAAGCAATATAAAATTGAAACACTGAGAGACAATTATTTTCTAAATAAGTAATTTATAAAGTAAATGAATAATAAGCCAGTTTCAAATTATTGTGATGAATAGTATAATATGTTCCAGAGGGCAGCATTATTATCAAATGCTGTATTGTGCATTATTTATATATTTACTGAGATTGAAGCAAAAAGGTCAAATCTCTAGAAGTAGAAAAATAATAAAAAAATTGACCTAGCAAAGCTATTGATGCTGCATTTCCTGATTTTTTTAAACAAATATGATTTAGAAAATTAAAAACGTGGTGCACAGGTCTTTTGTGTGTTGTTGAGTAGCTTGCAGGCATAACCATTTGCTGATAGCTCGCCACTTGACTGCTGACTTCTGTTGTTACGGTTTTAGAGAACTAGGTCCTTAATAGATATAAAATAGTAGTACAAAGTAATGAATGCACACATCCTTTGCTGAACATCTGTCGTGTTCCAGGCACTGGAATGATTGACTTATTGTGGGAGGTTATGGGATCACTTTTTCTTAAGATAATTTAAAATGTCGGTTACTTTTATCTTTTCTGGTACTGGCCAAGGGCAATGTACTCTCTGCTTTAAACAGAGTGTCTTACTGATGCTCACATTCAATGACTGTGACAGGTAATTGTCCACTTTTCTTTATCTGCTGGTGAGGAACAGGCCATGCGCTCATAATAACTGGTCAGGAGGTGGCAGCCACAGCCTAGGGTCTGCCCTGCCAGTCACCAGGTGGGTTAGTAACCAGCTCACCTCAGGTCCCGTCAGAGCATGGGGGTCTGGGAAGGACTTCAGCGCAGGCTTGAACACGGTCATGAGNGTTGTGCATATATTTTTGAGGGAAAATAAAATCTTTTTTTCATTTTCAAATATTTTTATTACAGAATTTCCAGGTGTTCAACCATCCTGGGATTCTATGCTGGAACTTTCACTAAATGAGAATCTCTCGTGCTACTCACAGCGCACACATGTGCCAACGTCTCTCTTTTTATGGTCAGACACTCCTACAATTGATAGACTGGCAGGTGGAATCTAAACTCTCCACCCAGGACTGATTTTTTTCTTTACACACCTGTCATCTAGATTTAAGTATGAGGGGGTGTGTTGTTTCTCTCTAAAGTCCTGAGGATGAGTTTGACCCTCGCTCTGCCACCTCTGAGATCTGATCTGTACAACAGGTGCCTGGACTACAGTGGAGACAAACAGCGCATGCGGCAGGACTGCTGGGGAGCACCGTCGCTTACAGACGGCCACATGGGCCAGCGGAGGCCCTGGTCCTAGAGGCCCGTGCGCTGACTGCTCTTCTGACTGATTTGAGCACAGGGAGGGAGTAATCCATGGATGTGCTTCACAAAGCCCATGAGTATAAGAACCGTAAAGCCAAACACACACAAGATCACGTACTACCATCATTTTCTGAACGGCTTTAAATTTTGGCAAAATGTAAGTTATAAAAATTATGTTTCAAAGGAAGTTTACCAGTGAGTATTTATTTTGTTTCAAAGCTACTGTTGTTTTGTTGTTAACCGGTCAAAAGCAAAAAAATAATCTTTCATATTAAGCAATATAAAATTGAAACACTGAGAGACAATTATTTTCTAAATAAGTAATTTATAAAGTAAATGAATAATAAGCCAGTTTCAAATTATTGTGATGAATAGTATAATATGTTCCAGAGGGCAGCATTATTATCAAATGCTGTATTGTGCATTATTTATATAGTTACTGAGATTGAAGCAAAAAGGTCAAATCTCTAGAAGTAGAAAAATAATAAAAAAAATTGACCTAGCAAAGCTATTGATGCTGCATTTCCTGATTTTTTTTTAAACAAATATGATTTAGAAAATTAAAAACGTGGTGCACAGGTCTTTTGTGTGTTGTTGAGTAGCTTGCAGGCATAACCATTTGCTGATAGCTCGCCACTTGACTGCTGACTTCTGCTGTTACAGTTTTAGAGAACTAGGTCCTTAATAGATATAAAATAGAAGTACAAAGTAATGAATGCACACATCCTTTGTTGAACATCCGTCGTGTTCCAGGCACTGGAATGATTGACTTATTGTGGGAGGTTATGGGATCACTTTTTCTTAAGATAATTTAAAATGTGGGTTACTTTTATCTTTTCTGGTACTGGCCAAGGGCAATGTACTCTCTGCTTTAAACAGAGTGTCTTACTGATGCTCACATTCAATGACTTTGACAGGTAATTGTCCACTTTTCTTTATCTGCAGGTGAGGAACAGGCCATGCACTCATAATAACTGGTCAGGAGGTGGCAGCCACAGCCTAGGGTCTGCCCTGCCAGTCACCAGGTGGGTTAATAACCAGCTCACCTCAGTGTCCCGTCAGAGCATGGGGGTCTGGGAAGGACTTCAGCGCAGGCTTGAACACGGTCATGAGGTGCCAGTATTCAGAAAAACTGGGACAAACATGGGTCCCAGCAGGAAACACTGCTGGTGTGGACAGAGTGGCAGGGACTCCGAGTTTGGTGGTCCCTGGAGGACAGAGGTGAGCAGGGGCTGTGGGGTGGCACCTGCTGCGGGACTTGTCAGCTGTTCAGAGGCAGATTGTCCCTGGGGTTGAAATTTCTAGGTAAAAGTCCCTGCAAAGTTCACTTCAATAAAACTTGTTCTCAGTGTCTGGGACTTTTTTTTTTTTTTCCAGCAAAATAAAAGCAGAGTTCAACCTGCAACTAGTTTAACAACCTCACCTCTGTAGCTTTCTTATCCTAATTTCACATTATAGTACACAGATTCCAGAAAATATCACAGAAGTTATTTAATAAAAAATGATTTTGTAGCAAAGGAACACAAATGCTCCCAAAGAATTTTTATTTTTCCCAAATATATGAACAGGTAATAATAGAAATTTTCTACCGTGTAATCATAGGAAAATCAGTTCTTTTTAAGAAAGAATTATATGTTAATCCTTCTAAACTCAAGAATTACTTCCTTTTCTGTGAAAAGTGTAACAAAACATTCACTATCTTAA
>NW_007731232.1:153898-155954 GCF_000696425.1 Galeopterus variegatus | reverse complement strand
GGTGGGAGCGCCACCGCGCTTCCCAAGCGGCGCACTATCCAGTGCACCACCGGGCCGGCCCAACATTTACTATCTTAACTAACTCTCAAGAGCTACATTATACTTTCTGTTTTGGTTTTAGTAATCATGAAAAGAAACTTTATAAGTTAAAAAGACCATATTTTGTTATTACTTACCCTGGAGGAGGTCTTTGCCTCTGGAAACGAATGTGAAGAAAACTTTGGTGCAAGCCATGACCAGGGTGAGTGCCAGGATCACACGCACTCTCATTCTGAAATTAAAATAAAGAATGAAGACGTGCACAGTCAGAGGTGAGGTCAATAAAGACTGTGTTCCTGGCACCTGCCTAGTTAGAATCTCTACCGCCCGACTCCTTCCAGCCTCCACAACAGTCACTGGCTCCCGTGTGCTCAGCAAGATTCTGAATTGCCTTCCAAAGCAGGAGGATGTGCAATCTAGCTGCAGTGTCGAGCAGGCCTGAAACGTCCTAACTATTTGAAAATAGATCTTTCATATTCGGCAGTTCTAGTCACCAAAATATCTCAGAAATTACTGATTTTAAATGCATGATTGTATCAAATAGTGTGAAATGACTGGGAATAATTACTGAAATAAAAAAAAATCTATTTGCTCTGACATATCTATGTGAAAAAAGTAGTAGGAAGAACATAGCTCTCGTAAAAGTGGTAAATAAAATCCCCCAATGCCTATTGAATTTCTTACAGTATTCTTATGCCCCTAAAATGATTTCAGAATTAAGAGTTGAGACAAAGTGGAAAATTCAAAATCAATCATCTCTACTTTCAACATCTTTGTTTCCCTAGTCTTGGACTTTCTGTAGCTATTTCTAAGCCACAAATTGTGTTAAGCAGGACAGGAGTATGTCTCTGAGTGATGGTCCAGGGATGCGCCCGACAGGGTCTGGCACATCTGAGCTCAGGTCTTTGAAAACATAACGATCACAAATCACTCAGCTTTGCCAAGAGAAGCTGCTGTATTTGCCACATGGTCCAAGTAGTGGCCTCTTTACAAATGACCCCTTTATAGGTTTCAATGATAGATTTCTCTTAGAAAATGGAAAAAATCAAAAGTTTTACAGCCTGACCTTTTCCAGCCTCTCAGCTGAGGAGGTGAGAGCTGTGGGCACTTTACTGGAGGCCGTAACTCTTCTGAAATGTGGATTGGGCGCTGTCCGGGGACTTGGTTACCTGCAATATAAACCAGCGGTCTGCTCCGGTGCCCTTTCAAGATGTGAGGGGTGGGCACTTCTGAGCTCTGTGGTGACAGAAAAGAACACTTGTGAGGCACCGTTGTGTTTGCACCAGGCTTCCCTGCGTCCTGGCTGGTCATTTAGGTCCACATGCACTTCAGCCTCTGGCCATGTGAGGTGGAAAGAAAAGGAAAGGAAATGTGTGTATATAGAGAGAGGGACCCAACCCAAACCAACCCCTCGTCACGCCTGCGTGCCCTCTTCCTTTTCTGAGTTACATACCATATGGGTCAGCTGGAGTGGGGGCTGCTCCCGGGCCCCCTGTAAACCTCCTGCAGTTCTGGGCCTGTTGTTGAGAGCCCCACGTCCTCAGTCTCCTCATCACTGACAGGAGAACAAAGGCCACCTCCCCAGTTTGTTGGGCGATTAATGAATCTGCCCGGCTGTGCTCGCTGGCACGTCACACCGAGAGTGGGAGACGTCGGAGAAGGCGGCCATGGGCACGCCGTTCTAGAGGCTGGGACGTTCATCTACTGTCAGGCTGTGTGTCTCATCGTGACAGTGGTCAAAGGAACATGTGTTCTCAGTGATCCAGGCTAATGATAACATCGTCATAAAGATTTTCATTCCAGCTGTTTATTAATCTTCAAATCTCTGTATTTCCCAGATATGTCTTTTGGGTTCTGCTTTATGAAAATCATCCTCTCCTTCCTCCTTCCCTTTTCCTCTCTTCTTTAGCACTTATTGACATGTGACAGATGCTGCCTCTAGGAAACGTGAAACTGTATTCTAAAACATTATGCAAAGGTACCTGAGTATTGGCCTCTGTGTTTGGAGATATTTTGA
>NW_007731232.1:150360-152904 GCF_000696425.1 Galeopterus variegatus | reverse complement strand
TATTCTAAAACATTATGCAAAGGTACCTGAGTATTGGCCTCTGTGTTTGGAGATATTTTGAAGCACAGGGATATGATAGTTAACACTGGAAAGATCCCTCCGAAGGAAACACAGTAAATGAGTTAGAGAATGTCTGACAGGAGTCAGGAAACCAGTCAAGAGCTACGATGACCCCGCCACGAAATGCTGAGAACGGTTGCAGGTCAGGGGGGTTTGTGGTGGAGGAGGACATGCCTTGGTGGCTCTGTAAGGGAGAACCACAGACTTGATAATGAGTACCATCGTGAACAAAGAGATCGACCCTGGAGGACGTAGCCATCCTCTAGGGATGACGCATGATGATCCCATTGATGGGTGCCAGGAATGCCAGAGAAGGAGCAAAACTGGGAAGAAACAGCAAAGAGGTGGTGAGTCCAGGTCGGGATCTTGACTGAGGGGTCAGGGGTCCCCACAGACAGCGAGCTGGCAGGCGTTTGGAAATACACTTTCAGAACTTCAGGTGGAGTCTGGCTGGGAGAGAGACATTTGGGAGTCATGAACGTAGACGTGGCAGCTGAATGAGAGTGAATGTGACCACTCGGTGACAGAGCTTGGACTGGAAATACACGACTCTCAAGAGCAGAATCCTTGAACTCCCATATCCAAGGGGAGGTCGTCCCAGAATGTGCGACTCTGTCACGTGGCAAAAAGGGCTTTGCAGATATGACTAAGTTAGGGGTTTTGAAATGGGGAGATTCACCTGGATTATCCAGTAGGCTCAACATTAGCCCAGGAGTCCTTACAAGATGGAGACAAGAATGTCTGTGGGGAAGGAGGTGGNCAACATTAGCCCAGGAGTCCTTACAAGATGGAGACAAGAATGTCTGTGGGGAAGGAGGTGGCGATCTGGTGACAAAATCAGAGATTAGAGTGATGTGGCCAAGAGCCAGGACATGCTGGCAGCCCCAGGAACTGGAAGAGGCCAGGAATGGACTGTCCTCCTGAGCCTCCGGAAGGAACCCGGCCAGCCGGCAACTCGACTTGATCTCCTAAAGGCTCATTTTGGATTTATGACCTAGATAACCGTTAGAGATGCTGCTTGTGGTGTTTAAAGCCACTGAGTGTGTGGTGATTTATTATAGCAGCCCCAGGGACCTCATGCAATTGGAAAGGCAGACGGTCAGATCATAGCTAGCTTTGTTCAAATGTTCAAGTGAGAGTGTGAGGACGATAGCATTAGAAATGTAAGTCCACACACACACACACACAAAAACAAACAAACAAACAAACAAACAACAACAACAACAAAAAAAAACGGGGAGGGGGAGAGGAAGATATAACAACCACAATTATTTATTTATTTATTTATTTTAAGTTCTTACAACAAGCAAATGGAGGGGACACACTTGGGTGGGAGGGGGGAGAGGGAGGAGGGAGGGAGGTTTCGGTGATGGGACATAATAATCAACTACATTGTATATTGACAAAATAAAAACAATAAAAAAAAAAAGGAAAAAGGAAAAAAATGTAAGTCCAAATAATGACTAGACACTGCTCATCAGAACGACAGCTGAAAATATCAGGTGTTGATGCAGACCTGGTTTCCATGCATGATGGGTGGGCAGCTGCCTGGGGACGGCATGCCCGGCGGGCACTCTGCTGCGTCTTTTCTGAGACGAGAGTTCATAGGATTGCATCAGTGTTCACTTCCTGGTCGTGATAACCACGCTGAGGCTATGTTCAATGTTAACACTGGGGAAGCGGATGAAAGAGATACAGGAACCCCGTGTTATCTTCCAACTCTTACACAAGTCTAAAATCATTTCAAAATCAATTAAATTTTGAAAATAAAATAATATTTAAACTTAATTAACTTCCCCTATAAAATTTGAAGAATTATTCAGGTTTGTTCAAACTCAAGCTTAGGTCCATTGGTAATTTGCCAATTTATATGTCAGATGAAACCAGACATATATAGAAGGATTTTAGTGAATGCAAGTTTAATAAATAAACTTCGTTCTATCCCCCGCTCCCTAAACCTCCCTGCTTAGTAGCAAGCCTCCCGGCAGGTCCCTTGGCCCCTGGTGGCAGGTCTGTCTCAGTCCTCCTGCCGCTCTCTCATGTGAGTGTCGGGCTGTCATTAGTGGGGTCTCATATTTAAGGATACACAGTTTTCATGCAGCGTGTCCCCTTCAGTGGGTGTCCAGCAACTTCTGCGGGTGTCCAGAGACTGAAGCACGTGTCCCTACGCTGCGGGAGTAGCTGGCTGTGCTGGGCCTGCGGGGCTATGTGCTCCAACGTGGGCACAAAAATGGCAATAACTTCACTCCAAGTGACAGCGGGCCCTTCACCAGGTGGACTCTGGAACCTCAGCCAGCAGCACGATGCAGCTCCACGGAGCCTTTCATTTCTGTACGCTAACGGTGCAAGCCCGCCTCTTGACTTGGGATTCATCATCGCCGGGGGGATTTTTCATGCCCACCAAAGAGCCAGCTTCTCTACACGGTTAGCTCTTCTGCCCTGTAGACATTCCAGCCACATTGTTCTGAAAGTGGTGATGCAGGA
>NW_007731232.1:132830-149218 GCF_000696425.1 Galeopterus variegatus | reverse complement strand
CCTGTAGCAGAGTGAAGTTCTCATTGTCTTACACATGATGCATTTATAAAATGATGTGGTGGTGATTAAATACACAGGTAGGGTCCTTCTGGGTCTGTGCTATTCTCAACGCTGATCTGGTCAACATGATTCACTTTCTTTGAAAAACGTCCTGTGCATAGGCACAATGCAGGCTCACCTCACTTCAGAACTCCAGGCCGCTCCCATGGTCTTCATCCTCCGCTTGCTAACAGCAGAGGTAACTCATGCTTCTGCTCCTGAGAGGAAAATGACTCTGGTCCTGGCCAGAGGTTGCTGAGGGGTGATGTGCAGAATGACACCTCGCCCTTGTTCACAGTGGTGTTGCTACTCCATAGTGAGAGAATAGATGCAAAGCCCTTCTCAGGACAATGAGCTGCATAGAACACAAAGAGTGGGCCAGAGGTTCAAGCCATCATCATTCTCAGAGGCATGAGGACCTCAATCCGGGCACAGTTCAAGGCGGATCAGGTCTGAAAGTAGAGAAGGACCTGATCAGTAGACGTTGTCAGGATGATAACAGTGCTGCTGAGCTATCTGTCTCACGTCGCTTAAAATAGGCAGTCTTCGGAAAATTAAAAGAAACGCACTGGGATTTAATTTTTCATTAAATTTTTTACAAACTTTTGTTTATTTTATAGCAATTGTCATGATTAGAGAAGAAAATAACACATTTGAAAACCTTCTCAGGCCAAAGAATGCCAGAGTATTTACAAACACGTGGGGTGAAAAAAAGAAATGTTATGTTATTAAGCCCAGCACTTCAGGCGGGTTCAGAAGCACTAGCTCACATAAGAGTCTCTGCACTTTGCACCCATTAGAAGGTAGAACGTCCCTCACCCAGTGTGCTTCTGTAGTCTGAGCAGTGAAGGTCAATAAACACACTTGAATAATTTCTAGAGGAGGATGCAAGTGTCAGCAAATAGTTTTTGATTTGTGAACACATGGAGTCCCCAGGAAAAGTGATAGAGTGTTCCTTTTGATTAGAGGCATAGCACACATGAGGACAAAGTAGACAGGTCAATCAATTCAGGGAAACAACAAAACAAATATGGCATATTCCATGTTGTTTTGACCTAACTACAGTTTGGCAGGATACATGCTCTCTTTCTAGCTAGATTTGGGGTTGTATTGTGGTGACAGTAAACAAATACAGAGGCATAAAGAAGACAGACTCATTCAGAATGCAATCCAGTTAAAATTGCCTATGTTGTTCTCTAAAATAAGTGACATGCATTTCTTCTTAGATTCAACGAATAGTTATTGACTATATCTCTAGGGCCAAGTTCTGTACTTGACAGATATGAGCTTGAGTATGATATACTCCCTGCCTTAATGAAAGTTATAGTCTAGTTAGGAAGCAAGTAAGCAAACCATTTCTGTGGGTTGTGATACGTTTTTATTAGAATCATGGAGGTGAATCTATGGAAACATGGAATACAGTGCCTGACCACCTGACATGATCATGAAAACTTTCTGGGGGAGACTAAGGGTGAGTAGGAAGAAAAAAATATGGGAGAGAGGAAAGAGTTCTGGTTATGGATGGGTTGATGGATGAATGGATGGGTGGATAGATGGGTGGATGGGTGGGTGAATAGATGGATGGACGAAAGGATGGATGGAGGATGGATGGATGGGTGAATGGAATGCATGAATGACTGAATGACACATTTAAAGAATTAACTGGATTGTTGTGAGGATGAATTATAGGGAATGAGCAAGAGATTAATTTTAAAAGGTTAAAAAAAAGACCGTTTATAAAAGACTATATTTTTCATGACAATTTTGATAAAGTGATTCAATAGAAAACCAACTCTGCAGCCTCCTAGACAGAAATGTCTGTGTATTACTTTCCTGAGATGATCATAGCTAAGTACCATGGACTGGGCAGCTTGGATCTCAGCAGGGTTGACACCTTTCATTCTGAGGCTTCTCTCATTGGCTTCTAGGTGGCTGCCTACTCCCTGTGTCCTCACATGGTCATCCCTCTGTGTGTGTCTGTGCCCTGATCTCTTACTCTTATAAAAATAATAGTCATACTGGATCAGGGTCCACACTAATGACCTCATTTTACCTTAATTCCTCTCTGAAAACCTCATCTCCAAATACCTTCTGAGATCTTGGGGTTGGGACTGCAATATATGAATTTGGGGGACATAACTGAGCCCATAACAGGCTGTGATAGGAGATAGCAAGTGTTACACTTCTCTCTGTATAACAGAGACACAAAAAAGATTACTCAAAGCAGCATCAATACAACGAGAAGCCTGAAGGGACTGCACCTCAGCAACTTTTCTGTTAGAAGGAGAAACTGGGTACAGCCCTGATTCAAAGTTAGCTTCTGCTTTTATTGTAAAGACAAGGAAGTTTCACAAGAAAAATCAGTTGATTCAATCACTTCAAAAGAACACAAAGACATGGGTAATGTGGCAAAAGGTATCTATGGCTAACTATATCTTAAAAAATAGGAACTAGTAACATCATTTAAATTAACAATGTGACATTCCAAAGTACAATTTGTGAAAAGCTAAGTTGATCAAACTGTGATAATTGTCGAATCTAAAATAAAACCTCTCCTTAATGATTTAATTAAAAGTTACATTCTTAAGTATGATTGAAATTTATGATTAAATCTCAGCATAATTGTCTCTAAAGTTTTCACCAACAAACAGCTTGCCCTTAGCAAATATTTTTTCACATTTTTCTCTACAGCAATTCTTTCAATATCTCTTAACAATCAGTATGCTAAATAATCAAAGTGCATACTCCCATCCCTAAACAGTGCTTAAAATTGATTAGATGGGCTTTTGCCCCACTAGCTGTAGACTGTTGTCTCCTAACCAAAGACTTTTGTCCCATACATGCATTACCTAAAAACCCTATCTAAAAATCAACTGAGAATCAACATATACTTGATTAGAATTGACCAGATGGGCTTTTTGTCTGCTAGCTAAGAACTTTTGTCCCATAAGTTTTTTGCTAAAGAGCCCTGTCTAAAAATCAAACAAGAATCAAGATTTCAAACCCTCTACAAGCAAGAATCTTGCTCTTAATGGGTCCACACAGAGAAAGACTATTTCTACTCTTCTGTCTTGGCACCGAAAGAGCTGGCCTTTTCATTATCATAAGTGGCCAAGGAAAGAATGTTCATCTCCTTGATAAAGAGTGCAAGGTAGGCAATAGGGATTTAAGAAAATGACATGGCAGTGTCTGTACATGTGGATTCCATGGTACGGAAAATGCCTGGCTGGCTTCTCCTGGTGCCTCCACTTCCAGTTTCAGAATCACACACAACACATATTCACCTTTGCCCATGGTTTGTGCTTTGGAAATCTATAGCCTCGAATGATGTGTGGGTAAATGAGATTCTCCTCCCCATGCATGTATCTGAGCAAGAATTGCATATATCAAAAACATAAAGTTGGAAAGAATCTGAATTAGGCTAGGCTAATTTATAATGCAGTAACAACCCACATTTCAAGGTCTGTTAGTGGCTCCATGCATCATGGTTGCATGGACACCCAGGCTGGAGGCGTAGCCACCGTCTGAACATTGCTGGTTGCTATGGAGAGGGGGAAAGAACATGGTCAGGCATGCTCTAATTCCATACTCCCCCCTCACTCCACTCCAGGTGAATTGAAAATGTGAACCAATAATACACTCAGAAGGAGTGAGACCCAGATATCTGGGAGCAGCTCTAAGGGTCCCATAGGATCTTGTCCCTCTGACAGCCTCATTTAAACAAAGAAGGACACTGATGTCCAGAGGTGAGGTGGCTGTGGTGGCTGTACGTGGTTACCACGAACTGTGATGGTCATGAGTCAATTGCTCCCAAATGTCCCCAACCCCAGCGTGTGGCATTTCCAAGGCCGCACTCTGGCTGCCCCTTCCAGCTACAGCTGAAAGGCAGCAGGCTCTAGGCCCCCATGAGGAGGGCTATGCTGTGGCCCCCTCAGTCCTCACAGCAGGCCAAACCGAGAGTATTCAGTTTAATTCCATTCTTGTGACAGGATGAGAGGGCACAGTCCTTGCCAGAGTCACCAGACTGCCCTGCCTGACCACATCTGTCCTAGCAGAGACCCTGCCTGCCCTGCTCTTGCTCTGCCCCGCCCTCAGGCACCTTAGATGGCCTTCCCACACACCTGGCGTGAGAATGAAGCTGCACAGTCTATCTGTGGTTTAGGGAGGAAGAGAAAGTACAGACAGACACACAGAAATAAATACACCGCTTTAAAAGAAAAAGAGCAAAAGTCACGAGCGGGCAATTCACAAGGGAAGCAGTAAAATCCACAAAAATACCAATCTGGAGTGAGCAGGACTGCAGCTATGCTGGCACCTAAAATCTCCTGGGCCCTAAAGGATTCTAAAAGGACACAGTTTTGTTTTTTGTTTTCTTTTGCTGTTGTTTTTTGGCATGCATTTCTCTGAGTTCCTGCTTTTCCCACAGTTATTTGATATTTTGAACTGTGGTTATAAGGCAGCATGTCATTATTTACGTGAAGGTAAAATTGTTTTCCAGCCAGCCTGAACTAACAGACTTGCAGACCCTGGGATACCAAGGAAGACATCAATAAATCTATGCCGATTCCACCCTCCGGCAGGACCCTGAGACAACAGCAAGGACGGGAGCAGAAGCCAGACGGAGCCTCGGCGAGACCTTGCACCTGAGACCTTGCATGACGCCCTCACTGCTCAGTCCCCTCCCTCCTGCTTTTCTTTTTTCTTCTCTTTTTTCATTAATTTTTTTCATATATATTATATTTTTATTGGTGTTTTTAAAAATTTCTTAAAATTACTGTTAGTAAAGGCAGGATAGTGAGACTAAGAGCCTTTATCTTTTCATGTTACTCAAAAGCAACACAATCTTTTAAATAGGCTAAGTGTTAAGAAGTGTGGTCAGTAGCCATTGCATTATGTTCCTATCAGCCTTCTGTTATAAAGCAGAAAACGTTTACAGCAGTATTTGATGTATGTTTTCTTTCCCCCACCATATTATTAATATTATTTTATTTATTTATTACAAATACTAATGAGGTACAAAGCTGATTGTCTCCCCTCCTACCCATGATGTGGGGGCCAGATTCATGCTGGGGACATACCCATTACCAGAAATTACTTTTGTACCCTTTGTCCCCTCCCAATTATCCCCCAACCTCCCTCCCCTTCCCCATCTCCCCTCAACTTCAATATGTAGCCGTAGGAATGTTCCCTCCTTTTGTTGGATCATGGGACTACTGAGGTCTTTCTTTCCTTCCTCCTTTATCTCTTAGCTCCCACATATGAGTGAGCACATGAGGTATTTATCCCTCTGTACTTTGCTTGTTTCACTCAATGTAAGTTTCTCCAAGTTCATCCATGCTGTTGCAAATGGGAGTATTTAATTCTTTTTTATGGCATAGTAGTATTCCACTGTGTGAATATACCACATTTTCCTTATCCAATCATCTATCAATGGGCATCTAGGTGGGTCCCATATCTTGGCTATTGTAAACAGAGCTGCAATAAACATGGGAGTGCAGGTATCTCTTTTGTGTGTGTGTCTGCGTGTGACCGGTAAGGGGATCACGACCCTTGGCTTGGTATTGTCTGTACCACGCTCAGCCAGTGAGCGCACCAGCCATCCAAACCTGCTGTGAGAGAGCGCCGCTGCGCTCCTAGCACTGCACTCTCCCGAGTGAGCCACGGGGACGGCCCTGCAGGTATCTCTTTGACATGATGATTTCCATTCCTCTGAATATATACCCAGAAGAGGGATTGCTGGATCATATGGAAGATCTATCTGCAGTTGTTTGAGAAACCTCCACATTGTTTTCTAAAGTGATTGTACTAACATACAGTCCCACCAAGAGTGCAGTACTGTTCCCTTCTCTCCATACCCTCACCAGCATGTGTTATTCACTGTCTTTTTGATCATAGCCAGTCTAGCTGGAGTGAGGTGGTATCTCAATGTGGTTTTAATTTGCATTTCGCTGATGACTAGTGATGTTGAACATTTTTTTATGTATCTGTTGGTCATTTGTATGTCTTCCTTTGAAAACTGTCTATTCAGCTCCTTTGCCCATTTGTTAATTGGTTCATTTATTTTTTTTTCCTGTATAATTGCTTGAGTTCTACATATATTCTGTATATTAGTCCCTTGTTGGATGCATAGTTGGCAAAAATTTTCTCCCACCCAGTAGGTTGTCTTTTCACTCTACTGATTGTTTCTTTTGCTATGCAGAAACTTTTTAGTTTGATATAGTCCCATTTGTTTATTTTTTCTTCTGCTGCTTGTGCTTTAGGGCTCATGTTCATAAAGTCTGTGACCTGAACTAACTGCTGAAGTATTTCACCTATGTTTTCCCTTAGTAATTTTACAGTTTGGGGTCTTAGACCTAGGTCTTTATTCCATTTTGAATTGATTTTAGTGTATGGTGAGAGATGCAAATCTAGTTTCATTTTTCTTCATATAGATATTCAGTTTCCCTTGCACCACTTGTTGAAGAGGCAATCTTTTCCCCAATGTAGATTTTTGTTGCCTTTGTCTAATATCAGATGGCTATAAGCCTGAGGAGTGATTTCTGGGTTCTCTATTCTACTCCACTGGTCTGAATATCTATTTTTATACCAGTACCATGCAGTTTTGTTTACAACAGCTTTGTAGTTTAATTTGAAGTCAGGCAGAGTTATGCCTCTGACTTTGTATTTTTTGCTCAGGATTGCTTTGGTTATTCGGGGTCTTACATCTTTCCATATAAAAGATAAGATTGTATTTTTCCATTTCTGTGAAGAATGTCATTGGTATTTTGATGGGGATTGCATTGAATCTGTAGATTGCTTTGAGTAGTGTAGACATTTTCACAATGTTAATTCTTCCAAGCCAAGAGCATGGAATATCTTTCCATCTTTTTGTGTCTTCTTTAATTTTTTTTCAGAAGTGGTTTGTAATTCTCATTGTACAGGAATTTCACCTCCCTGGTTAAATTGATCCCAAGTTATTCTAGTTTTTGGTGACATTGTAAATGTGCTTACTTTCTTTATTTCTCTTTCTGTTAATTCATTATTTGAGTATATAAATGCTACTGATTTGGGGGCATTTATTTTGTATCCTGCAACATTACTGAAGTTATTCATCAGATCTAGGAGTTTTTTGATAGAGCCTTTAGGTTTTTCTATATAGAGTATCATGCCATCTGCAAATAAGGAAAATTTGACATCATCTTTTCCAGTCTGGATTCCCTTTATTTCTTTCTCTTGCCTGATTGCTCTAGCCGGTACCTCTAGTACTATGTTGAATAGAAGTGGAGAGACTGGACATCCTTGTTTTTTTCCTGTCCTTAAGGGAAAGACCTTCAATTTTTCCCCATTCAGAATAAACCAGCAGTGGGCATGTCATAAATGGCTTTTATATGTTAAGATATTTTCCATCTATACCTAATTTGTTGAGAGTCTTTATCATGAAGGAATGTTGAATTTTGTCAAATGCTTTTTCTGCATCTATTGTTGATGTGATGAATCACATTTATTGACTTTTGTGTGTTGAGCCACCTTTGCATCCCTGGGATGAATCCAACTTGATCATAGTGTATAATTTTTTAAATATGTTGCTGTATACTAATTGCTAATTTTTTTGTTGAGGATTTTAGCATCTAGGTTCATCAAGGACATTGGCCTGTAATTTTCTTTTTTTGTTGTGTCTTTATCTGGTTTTGGTATCAGAGTTATGTTGGCCTCATAGAATGAGTTTGGGAGAGTAACATCTGTTTCAATTGTTTGAAACAGTTTCATGAGAACTGGTATTAACTCCTCTTTAAAAGTTTGATAGAATTCAGCTGTAAAGCCATCTGGACCCAGACTTTTTTTGTTGGAAGATTGCTAATTACTGCTTCAATCTCCTTATTATTATTGGTCTGTTCATGTTTTCTATCTCTTCTTGGTTCAGTCTTGGTAATTTATGTGTCTAGAAACTTATCTATATCCTCCAGATTTTCAAATTTGTTGTCATACAGTTGTTTATAATAGTTAATAAGTGGATACGGAAAATGTGGTATATCTACACAATGGAATACTACTCAGCTATAAAAACGAATGAAATACTGCCATTTGCAACAACATGGATGGACCTTGAAAGAATAATATTAAGTAAATTCCTCAGACCAAGCACATTGATCTAAGTATACTCATTGGAGTCCCAATTCTCCTTCCAGTTTCAGAATCTGGGCTCCTGTTCTGCCTCTGTTTAAAAAAAAAATCTGTCCTGGGCTGTCTGGTTAGCTCAGCTGGTTAGAGTGCAGCCTTGTAACACCATAGTCAAGGGTTCGTTTCCCCATACCGGCCAGCCACCAAAAAAATAAAATAAATAAATAAATCCATCTCCCCCCCCCAAAAAAATAAATAGTTAATAATGATTCTTTGTATTTCTGTGGTGTCAGTTGTAATGTCTCCCTTTTCATTTATGATTTTTGTTATTTGGATCTTTTCTCTACTTTTTAAAAAAAATCTAGCTAATGTTGTGTCTATTTTGTTTATCTTCTTGAAAAACCAACTTTTAGTTTTGTTGATCTTTTCTCTTGTTTTTGGTCTCTATTTCATTTAGTTTTGCTCTGATCTTAATTATTTCTTTCTGTCTATTGCCTTTAGGTTTGGATTGTTGCTGTTTTTCAAGATCTTTGAGGCATAGTGTTAGTTTGTTTATTTGGAGTCTTTTCATTATTTTTATATAAGCATTTACTGCAATAATTTTCCCTCTTAGTACTGCTTTTGCAGTATCCCGCAAGTTTTGGTGTAATGTATCTTTATTTTCATTAGTTTCTAGAACTTTTTGATTTCCCGCTTAATTTCTTCTTGGACGCATAGGTCATTCAGGAGCCTATTATTTATTTTCCATGTATTTGTATAGCTTCCAGTGATTTGCTTATTATCTCCAGTTTTAGTCCATTGTCATTTAAAAAGATTGTTGGAATGATTTAAATTGTTTAAAACTAGCTGGGACTAGATTTGTGACCTAATGTGTGGTCTATCCTGGAGAATGTACAATGAGCTGATGAGAAGAAAGTGTGTTTGTTCGCTGTTGGGTGAAATGTTCTGTATATATCTGCCAAGCCCAGTTGGTCTAGGGTGTAGATTAAATACTGTATCTCTTTGTTGACTTGTTGCCTGGAAGTCCTGTCCCATACTGAGAGAGGGGTATTCAGATCATCCAGTATTTATGTATTAGGTCCTATCTCCTTCTTTAGGTCTAAGAGTGTTTGCTTGATATATCTAGGTGCTCCAGTATTGGGTGCATTCATGTTTATGATTACTATGTCTTCTAGCTGGATAGTTCCCCTTATCATTATATAATGGCCTTCTTTGTCTTTTTAAAATGTTTTTTGGTTTAAAGTCTATTTTGTCTGATATCAGAATAGCTACTCCTGCTCGTTTTGGGTTTCCATTTGCATGGTATATCTTTTTCCATCCCTTCACTTTTAGTCTATGAGTGTCTTTGCAGATGATGTGGGTCTCTTGAAGACAGCATATACTTGGGTCTAGCTTTTTAACACAGTCAGTTAGTCTGTGTCTTTTTAATGGGGAGTTTAGTCCATTCACATTTAGAGTATTTATTGAGAAGTGTTGTTTAATTCCTGTTATTTAATTGCTACTTGTTTAGGTGGTTTAAATATCTTTTGATCATTATTTCCCCTTTAATTTCTCTTCTTCAATGTGAGTTGGAAATTTTAGGCACAATGATTTAGGTTCTTTCTCTTTCTTGCTGGCATTTTTGTCTTAACTGTGGGTTTTGCTCTTGCTGTGTATTTGTGATGATGGTCACCATTATTCAGAATCCAGATGAATGACTCCCTTGAGAATTTCTTGCAGGGCTGATCATGTGGTGGTGAACTCCCACAACTTTTGTTTCTCTGGGAAATACACTATTTCTTCCTCGTTTTGTAGGAGAGCCTTGCTGGGTAAAGAATTCTTGGCTGGCAGATATTTTTTGTTTGTTTTGATTTGTTTTTTTCTTTTAGTATTTTGAATATGTCATTCCACTTTTTTCTGGCCTGTAGGTTTCTTGTTGAGCAGTCTGCTGTTAGTTTGATGGGGGTTCCCCTATAAGTGACCTGATGCTTCTCTCTTGCTACTTGTAGAATTCTCTCTTTGTCTTTGAGCTTTGTGAATTTAACTATAATATGTCTTGGGGAGGATATTTTTGGATTGAATCTGTTTGGTGATCTTTGAGCTTCCTGGATCTGAAGGTCTGTATCTCACCCTATACCTGGCAAGTTTTCTGTTACTATTTCCTTGAGTAGGTTTCAAATAGCTTTTCCTTTCTCCTGCCATTCAGGAATACCCACAGTTTGGATATTAGTGCACTTGAGAATGTCTGCTGTCTCTCTTAGGTTTTCCTCATTATTTAAAATTCTTTTTCTTTCTTTCTTTTGTTTTTTTTGTCTGCCTGACTTATTTCAAAAAGACCATCTTCAAGCTCTGAAATTCTTTCTTCTGCTTGCTCTACCCTGCTGCTCAATCTCTCAATCGAGTTTTTCACTTCATTGAGTGAGAGTTTCTTTTCTAGAAGTTCTGCTACACTCTTTTTTATGGTATTAATCTCCTTGTAGATTTCCTCCTTCATATTCTGGATGCTTTTTCCTGTTTCTTTGTGCTCTCTAATTGAGTCTTCCTTTATTTCTTCAAGTTTTCTTAAGATCATTGCTTGAAATTCTTTTTCAGACATTTCAAGAATTCCCTGTTCCATGGAGTCTGACTTTGGGGCATTGCTGTATCCTTTCAGTGGTGTCACTCTTGATTGTTTGTACTTCTAGTGTTTTTTTGCTGACCCTTGGTCATTTGGTAGGGGGTTTGCTTCTTCTATTACACTGAGGTTGGCTGTAGGGTGGCCTTGGTTGCTGCTGTGGAGGGTGAATTGTCTTTACTCGACAGTAGGTGTAGTTGTGGTGATGTTAAAACACCTTGGTTCCCATTTGAGACTGTGTTCATAGAATGAGCCCCTAGTGCGTGGAGTTCTGCTGGCCCAAACTCAGTGGGTTAGATCTGTAGGCTCCTGCTCCCCCCTGTGTCTGAGGCAGGATGAGGGTCCATGTGGAGCCATGTGGTTCCATTGGCTGGTGTTGCTGCTGGCTGCTGCTGGTGGGCTCACCTGCATGGTGCCAGTTCAGGGCATGGGGGCATGTCCTGGATCTCCCCCACTGCCTGGGTTGAGGCCGCAGGGTGAGGGGAATGCATGTAGCTGCCCGGTTCCACTGTCTAGTGCTGCTGCCGGCCACTTCCAGCGGGCTCCCCACCCTCCTGCTTTTCATTTCCCATGTTCCATTCCCACAGCCCCCTCTTAAAAAGCCCTCAGTCAATCTGAGTTTTTGAGGGTTTAGTCTGACCGTTCTTCTTCAGGTTTTCCAGACAGATGGGCTGGCCCGACATCTCTCCTTAAGTCACTGGTATTCCCGAATAAAAGCTGACTTCTGTTTTCACCAACGTTTGACTTTTGAATGGACTGCTTTTGAAGGGGCAGGCAGCTGGACCTTTGCCTAGGAGCAGGCCTACGAATGATGCAGGAGATGCACGTCATGCTAACAGCGAGATGCTGTTTTTGCATGTGGTGGCAATGGCTCAAACACCCAGTAACGGGGTGCTGGTGAAGATGCAGGAAGAGGACCAATCATAACCGCTGCTGGGAGTGCAGGTCAACACTCTGCTGTAATAGTCTGGCAACAAAAAGATTTCACTCCAAAATTAAAGATGCACAAATGCTGGAAAGGAGGTGTCCCTCCAGCCCTCCTCCCACTCCTGACTCCATGAAGGGGGCCCAGCCCCAGTGCACCTTGCTGTCTTCTCCTTTGGAGCTGCCCTGCAGGGTCTGGAAAGTGCCCTGCTCAGGCGTGACCAGCAGCCTTGTTTCTTGTGCCTGCCATGTGGGACTTGGGGCCAGCCTTGCACTACCTACCCCAAATGGCAGCCCTGGCTCACCTCGGCAGGGCCAGCCTTCACAGATGGCCACATCCAAGGGGCTGGTTAGGTAAAAAAGCTCAGTGCCCATGAAGCTAAATACGGGAATCCATAAGATGCAGATCTCCTGGAGGCAGTGGCCAGGCCCTACATGCTACGTGGTGTTCTTCGACTCATCAGGGAAGCCGGCATTCCATGGCCCCTATCCTGCACACTCACTCAGTCTGGGCCTGGTTCACATGTGTGGATTTCACCTTGTGGGTGTCAGCCGCTCAGTAGGGTTTCCGGATAAATGGACCACCTTGCCCACTCAGTGCCCTCCAGCTCCTACCCCACACCCTTGGGCCCTCAGTTCCAAATCTGGAATTTAACCAAATATAGTCATGTAAGTGCTCAGAGGTGTACGCTCAAGACGAAAGCTGCAGAATGGTTTTGTGGATGCAGAAATTAGTTACCTAAGTGGTCATCAGTGGGGGATTGGTTAAGGACACTCACTCAGCCACACTCTCTGGCGGCAGACACTGAGGCAGGATTTGGGGTATGGATTGTCTATTAGGAATCAACACCAGCACTAGGAGCAGGAGAAAGCAGGACTGGGCAGAGAGAGGCCCTGCTGGAGTGCGGGGATGTGGGGTGGAGCTGCCTTGCTGGGTCACTGGATGTGGGCTGCCTGGTGGTGGTGTCAAAAATATTTTACCTGGGAGGCCATTAGCCTAGGATGGGTCCAGAGCTTTCAGCTCCTGTGTAAGCAAACTGAAGCCCAATGTAAACAGTAAAACAAAACTAGAGACTTAACCAATCAAAAACCACCTGGGGTCTGTCCACTGTAACCTGTCAAGTTCATTTTCTTTACCTTATTTCTGCATCAGAATACCAGAGCTCCTGCCCACCCTGCCACATGGAGCTCTCTGAACTCCTTCTGGGTCTGACTGCTGCCCAACTCATGAATCCTTCACGTCTCAAGTAAACCCCGCTGTATCTTTTTTGTCTAAGGTTTGTCTTTTCACAGGGTAACTGCAGAGGATGCTCTGCCTGCCTCTGAGGCCAACCCAGCACGCACAGACACCTCAGCCCCCGGCAGGGAGTGGAGGTGAATAACTTAGAGTTTCAGAGGAGTATGAGGAGGGTCTACGCAGACCCACGAGGAAAGGTGTCCGCTAGGGAAGCCAGTGCAGAAGATGACGATGTGCCACGGGCATTTCGGGCCATGAGGAGGGTAGGAAAAGGAAGGCTTTCTAGAGAGATTTTCTTTTTACTTTTATTGCTGAGGTAGATGCCACAGGGCGCATGACTAGAAGGTGACCTATCTCTTTGCACTTTTGTAAAAGAGAAGAGGAATTTTTTAATAAGGTCTCCTTGAGGTTCAGTCATTAACGATTGACTTGCCTGGACAGGAAGGAGACTCCTTTCTTCGTAAAGTTAAGATGCGATTCCTGCTGATAAAAGTCCTGCGTGAACTCACACCTACAGTGAAAGCAGGCATGGGGTCCCCGAGGCGGGAGGAAATTCACATTTTCACTTTCGCTGCTTGGGCAGCTTCACACTTCATATGGGCAGGTTCTTTTCCTAGGACACATGTGAAGACAAGCCACAAATATTTGGGGTTTTTAAGTAATATCTGGTAATAGCTGGTGGCAACTTCATATATTTTCTATAACCCAGGAGCCCCCCCTCCCTTCTTCGATCATAGCATTTCAGAAATAATTTTTCAGAATGCAGGAAGCTACCACACAAAGTAGAGAGGAAAACGTGCCCTAGGAGGTCAAGAATGCCTCGGCTGGTGTGAGGGTTAATTCTGGGTGTCAACTTGGTTAGATGAAGGGATGCTGAGAAACCTGGTAAAGCTGTCTTTTCAAGTGTGTCAATGAGGGTGTTTCCAGCAGAGATTAGTGTGAGAGTCTGGGTGGACTGGGTGGGAAAGACCCACCCTCAGTGTGGGTGGGAACCATCCAACATGCTGGGGGTGCAGAGAGAACAAAAGACAGCAGAAAGAAGTGAAGCTTTCTCTCCATCGGCTGGAGCTGGATACACTCTTCTCTCCTATCCATGGACATCAGAGCTCGAGACTCTTCAGCTTTTGGGTTCCAGGACTTACACCAAAGACACCATCAGCTTCCCTGGTTCTGAGGCCTTTGGACTTGGACTGAGCCACGCTACTGGCATCCAGTTTATAGACGGCCTATCGTGGGACTTTTCTTCACAGTCACGTGAGCTATTTCCCCTAATAAATCCCTCTCATATAATTGTAACATATCCCATTGATTCAGTTTCTCTGGAGAACCCTAATACAGCTGGAGAAAAGGAAACAGCAAAGGCCTCGCGGGAGGGGCCATCCAGCATCGCCAGGCAGGGCAGCCAGTAAAACGCAGGACGCTCTGTTAAATTTGAGCTGCACGCAGCAGTGACGAGTTCAGTGTGCGTGCGGTCTGGTGCACGGCTTGGTGCGCTGTAGTTGTGTCTGGGGAGCCCGGCACTCCTGGCTTAGAGGGGTTGGTGGAACGTGGGTGAATGAAGACGCGGTCCATTTGGACAGAGTCTGCACAAGGAAAACAGAGCCCGGCCATGGAGGCGAGGAGTCAGGAACGGCTCCCACGCTGCAAGGTCATTGAAACAGAAGAGGCTTAAAAGAGCATCAGGAATCTGCCAGCACTGAAAGGGTGGGTTGGATAGACCTGAGTCAGAAGACGGTCGTCAGAGCTGCTGAGCAGCTGAGGTGGAGAGGCTGCACTTACAGATGCCAGCCGGTGACGAGGTGCACAAAAGCTCGGAGGAAAGGCCCCCTCGGGGAACTGCCAAACGTTTTCCCTACATGTGGGAGGGATGGGCCAGGAAGGGTAGTTGGAGCAGAGGCAGGCTGCAGACAAGCCAGATCCTGGAGACGTCCACACGGGAAGCGTCTCTGAAGGAAAACCTGGGGGGGGGGGTGGCTTTGGAAAAGTAGAGGAGAGGAAGGAATATGTCTTCGATCTGGTTCCCAAACCACAGAATGTGAGACTCGTATGCACGAGGAGGTGAGGGATGGGACTGCCCAAGGACCTGTGGCGGGTAAAGACCAGCTGCAGGGACCTGGAGTCACCTAATGGTTCTGGCAGAGGCAGCTCAAGGGACTTTGTTACCAAGGACCCCCAGCTGCTGGTGGAGGCAGCAGGGCAGACAAGGTACTAGACTGTCATAGACTGTGGTGTGTTTCTAGGGAGGGCTGGTCTGGGTTCTCGGTGTTCACAGAGGACCCTCACATAGGGCTGTGGATCTGAGGGCATGCAGAGGGGTCTTTGCTCTGAGCTGCAGCTTGGGGAGGTGGCCCACCTTATTTGTGGCAGGAAGCCCCACCTCTATGGCTTGTTAGTGCCAGGACAGATGTGGTGTGCTGTGTCTGGGGAGAGGGTCTGATTCAAACCCACAAGTTTCCAGTAGCTCCAGAGCCCAACACACAGAAGTGTCCCAAAGAGAAAAACTAGACACATAGACCCCAGTGGTCAGGACGCGGGGACTACTGACCACCTGCTTGGACCCGATGCCTGCAGGATGCAGGGACAACACCACATGACACCGGGTGCCAGCAGACATGAACGGCACTCCCAGAACTGATGGGGAGAGGCCAGCAGAAAAGGGGGGCAGACATGAGCCCAGCCACAGCCCTGTCCAAAGCCAGGGTCACCCCCAAGTGACCCCTCACCGGGAGAAAAAGAAAGCTGGTGTCAGTCTTTTCTTGAAGTTGAGGGTTTATTTTCCTTCCCTGCATGAAATGGTGCCTTAATATAGAGACTGAGCTGCACGCCTGCAAATGTCCAGAAAGACGCTTTCTTGTGACCTTTGTTTGTGGAAGGGAAGTATTTTTTTTTTTTTTCTGCGAAAGTTGCATATTCAAAACTTCTGAAGGATTGTCTCCCGGATATGCCCAACAGTAGTTGAAGAAATGAGCCTCTTAGATGAAGGATAGGATTGAAAATGCTCTGCTCANCAACAGTAGTTGAAGAAATGAGCCTCTTAGATGAAGGATAGGATTGAAAATGCTCTGCTCAGAGCTGATGCAGAGATCACCAGAGAGTTCTGCAGAGAAGAGAAGAAAATACACACCCCGATGGGCAAGGCCAGAGGAGACGGCCGGCAGCATGGAGAGAAGAGGACGGCGGAGTCTCTTCCCCAGTAATGCGACACTGGGGTTGGGGGACACATCAGAGGGTGGGAGAGAGACGACTGTGACCAGATGAGAGGAGAAGGGGGCAGGGCCTTCCTGAGAAGCCCCGAGGGTCGGGTTCCCAGCATGGGCCAGGAGGAGCCTCGTGCTTCCTTCTCAAACTCGAGGACAGTGGCCAGAGTGCAAAGAGCTGGCTTTGTCCTTCTGGCCTGGACGGTGAGCCTGCAGCCAGGGCTTGGGGTGCAGGACAGGAATCCTCTTGGATTTAAGCAAGTCTTTGCTAGGGCTTTGAGGAGGAAGCTGGGAAGGGTAC
>NW_007731232.1:130051-131650 GCF_000696425.1 Galeopterus variegatus | reverse complement strand
AATCCTCTTGGATTTAAGCAAGTCTTTGCTAGGGCTTTGAGGAGGAAGCTGGGAAGGGTACGGCGTGTTTTCTTTCTGGTGGGATAGCCATTCAGGTTTTCATCGATGCGTTTTCGCACCCCTGGCAAATAAATAGTTCCCGTGTTATGCCCTAAATTTCCGGTTTGTGCTTTCTTGTTTTCTGGCAGCAAAAATGGGAAATTTTATTAGGAAGCCATAACAAGCTTTGAATTAAGAGAATTTACAGAGTCGATATGTTGCAGCAAATATACACAGCCCTCGATTTTTTTCCCAGATAAGAACCCTGTATGTTCACAGTAATTATAGATATTAGAAACATTGCACATGTCTTGAATCTTCACAGCATCTTTATGAGGCACCTACCACTATCTCTGTATTTCAAATGAGAAAACTGAGGCTCGGCAATAGTTAAACACCAGTAGGTGCTGGGTCTGGAAAAAACAGCAAGTCTTACTTGGAAAATACCCTTTTTTTGAATATATTGTAAGCAAGTGTGAGGAAGTTTTACGTACTGTGGAAACAGTAGTTCAAGTTCTGTGGTTTACTCCTGGATAATGCTTGGGTTATTTAACTTATCTATTAAGCGTATTATTTATTTGTAAAGTGCATGTTCTAGTTCAGTCAGAATCGAGAAGTTCTGGGTTTGTTTGCTCCCACGTAGCTCCTAGAAGCTGTCCTGCGTCCTCGGTGAGTCAGCCGGGCAGGACTGTCCACCAGCACAGGTAGCCTCTAGCACAGAGTTCATGCTCCTATTTGCCTGCAGAGACAGTATTTCAGATGAACTTCAAATCCTCGTTGGCGAGCTGCCTAACTGTACCCCTGCAGGAGAGGACAATGGGTCTGTCAGTGCACTCCGAACTCCTGGAATTCTTGGGATATGTGTGAGGCCACCAGAACACTAACTGTTAGCTCCTCGTTCCTGCTGAATCCCTGCTAGCGCCCAGGGCATGAGGTCTTGGAGGATTCCATCCCTCGGGATCCCGGCTTCCTTCCTCGTCCCTCAGACCTGGTGTCCACTCTCTTTCCAACTGGAGGTCTACTCTGAAGAGGATTAGCCATGCAGACTCCTGGTGTGCTAGCTCCTTATCACAATGGGAGACTCCATTATTTTTATAATTAATTAAAATGCTTTCTATCAGAGAAGAGTTTGGAAACAATTAACATAAAGTGTTTGGATTATTTATAAATTCAATCCTTCATTCTTCCTAGTGATACATGGTTGATACTACGTTCAATTTTTCTACATGGAGATATGTCTCTATTACAGTTTGTGCTTCATTACACATGAAAATTATCAAATTTATTTCTTAAGTCTATCAAAACACAAGTAGCATCATTTATTTAGAATGCTTTCACGCTAGATACGAAAGAAACGGCTTTCCCAATGCCTTGATTTATTTAATTTTGGTCTGTTGAGTTTTTCCCATAATCTTTCAATGCAAAACTTTCATAATCCCCCCAAAACTTCATTATTTTAAGAAAGAAAGAGCATTAGCATGGACAACGTTCTAAATCACCATGTAGAAAATGTTAATGTCAGAGAGTTCTTAAAGCATAGTGCCAAACATTAAAATTCTG
>NW_007731232.1:126233-129042 GCF_000696425.1 Galeopterus variegatus | reverse complement strand
AAAAAAAAAAAAAAAAAAAAAAAAAAAAAAAAAAAAACCTGCAAATTTTTTTTTTCTGTCCTAGAAAAATGTTGTTCCCCTGAAGATGTAAATTGTGAAGTAGGAGAAAAAACTACTACACACAGGACAGTCCTGTCTTGCCTCCCTAGGTGCATGGCAGGCTGTGAAGCTTCCCAGCCCTGTCCCCATGTGGGTCACCACATCTAACCATGTCTTAACTAGTCATGGCCCTGAACAGCTACAGAATTTGCAGAGCCCAGTGCAATATGCATACACATGGCTCCTCTCCCAGAAAGACAGACAGTCCTACAGTTCTGTGTGAGAGCAGAGCAGTGAGCAGCCAGGGCCTCTGGGCTCAGCCCCGGGTGGCGACCACACAGCCAGGAGGGTGGCAGCCCGCACTCCACTTGCTTGCTTTGCTCACTTGGTCTTCTCCAATGCCCGTGCCCGTCAGCTCAGGGGACGAAATTTTCTCCCTTCTAGATGAGCAAGCAAGGCTCGAGTGTGTGAGTGGTGTCCCTCTAGACACGCGCTTAGCAAGCCTCTGCATCAGGGCATGGGTTACTTCTTGCTGTGTTGGCCCCGTCTGACCAGGTTCAGAGAGAACCCAGCCCTTCCCATCCTAACGGAGGGTGACAGTCATGTCAGCACCTGTTCTGATGTCTTGCAAGGCCCAGTGTGGGCAATATTAGAGCCACATGATTTATGCTCCACATGCATCAGAAATGGAAGCCTCTGAGTGTTGATTTCCGCAAATCATACTTTCCATTACAAGGTGTATAAGATATATATCAGTGATTAATGTTTCAGCATGAAAGGTGAGGTTCCTGGGTATGGTAAGGTATTTTGGGTCTGATAGGCACATTTTGTCAATGTTTTCTAGGTGAAACTTCTACTTTGGAAGTTTTGAAAATTGATGTATACAGAGATGAGCAAGCCTAAATCAAAAGTGATATTTGCTTTCTAAAACAAAAAAGAAATGAAGGGCATCCAAATTGGAAAAGACAAATTCAAATTGTCCCTGTTAACAAGGACATGATCTTATATATAAAAAAAACCCAGTAGCTCCACCAAAATCTCAGAGAACATATACACGAATTCTGTAAATTTGCTGGATATAAGATCAACATACAAAAACTGGTAGAATTTCTATACATTACAAATGAGCAAGATGAAAAGGAAATCAAGAAAGCAATCCCANTCCTCTGCTTGCTGTAGTCTGCAGTTGAAGCTCTCCGGTGTATTTTTTATTTCATGCACTGAAGTTTTCAGCTGAAGGATTTCTGTTTGGTTCCTTTTTTTTTTTTAATGATTTCTATCTCTTTATTACATTTTTCATTCATATAATGAGTAGTTTTCCTGATTTTTGTTGAACAGTTCTGTTAGTCCATTTTCTGTTGCTTATGACAGGATATCTGAAACTGGGTAATTTTTAAAGAAACAATTTTTATTTCTTACAGTTTGGAGTCTGGGGAGTCCAAAGTCCAGGGAACACATCCAGTGAGGGCCTTTTTCTCGGTGGTGACTCTCCACAGGAACTCACAGTGTCACATGGTGAGAATGGCCTGCGCAAGAGAGAGCTGACCTCCTCCCTTGCTCTTGTTTTACAGCCATGCGAGCCATGCCCATTACTTCATGAATGGATCAATCCACTCATGAGGGCACAGTCCTCACGATCTATTCACCTCCTATGCCACCTTTCAAATACCATCATAGGATTTCTCACCCTCTCAACACTATTACAATGGGGGTTAGGCTTCCATACACCAACTTNGGTAGAATTTCTATACATTACAAATGAGCAAGATGAAAAGGAAATCAAGAAAGCAATCCCATTTATAATAGCTACAAAAAATAAATAAATAAAACACTGAAAAAAAATTGAAGAAAACACAAAGAAATGGAAAGTCATTCCATGTCTGTGGGTTGGAAGAATTAAAATTGTGAAAATGAATTACCATATTACCCAAAGCAATCTACAGATTCAATGCAATCCCTATCAAAGCCCTAATGATTTTATTCACAGAAATAGAAAAGATAATCTTAAAATTTGTAGGGAACCACAAAAGACCTCTGACAGCCAAGACAATCCTGAGCAAAAACAACAAATCTGGAGGCATCACACTACCTGACTTCAAAATATACTACAAACTACAGTAACAAAAACAGCATGGTACTGTAATATAAACACACAGACCAATGGAATGGAATAGAGAACCTAGAAATAAAGCCATGTATTTTACAGCCAGCTGATTTTTGAAAAAGACACCAAGAGAATTCATTGCAGAAAAGACAATCATTTCAATAAATGGTGCTGGTAAAACTGGATAGCCATATGCAGAAGAATGAAACTAGACCCTCATCTCTCACCATATACAAAAATCAACTCAAAATGGATGAAAGACTTAAATGTGAGACCCCAAACAATGAAACTACTAGAAGGAAACATAGGGGAAATTCTTCAGGACATCAGGCTGAGCAAAGACCCTACGAAAAGGACCTCAAAAGCACAGGCAACACATGCAAAAATAAACAAATGGGATTCTATCAAACTAGAAAGCTTCTGCACAGCAAAGGGAACAATCAACAGAGTGAAGAGGCAACCTGCAGAAAATATTTGCAAACTATGCATCCAACAAGGAATTGATATCCAGAATATACAAGGAACTCAAACAACTCAACAGCAAGAAAACACATAATTTGATCAAAAAATGGGCTAATGAGCTAATAGACATTTTCCAAAAGAAGACTACAAATGGCCAACAGGTATGTGGAAAAATGCTCAACATCAGTAATAATCAGGAAAATG
>NW_007731232.1:123531-125572 GCF_000696425.1 Galeopterus variegatus | reverse complement strand
ACAATTTTTATTTCTTACAGTTTGGAGTCTGGGGAGTCCAAAGTCCAGGGAACACATCCAGGGAGGGCCTTTTTCTCGGTGGTGACTCTCCACAGGAACTCACAGTGTCACATGGTGAGAATGGCCTGAGCAAGAGAGAGCTGACCTCCTCCCTTGCTCTTGTTTTACAGCCATGGGAGCCATGCCCATTACTTCATGAACGGATCAATCCACTCATGAGGGCACAGTCCTCACGATCTATTCACCTCCTATGCCACCTTTCAAATACCATGATAGGATTTCTCACCCTCTCAACACTATTACAATGGGGGTTAGGCTTCCATACACCAACTTTTGGGGGACTCATTTGACCCACAGCAATTATCTTTTTCTATCTCTTGCATCTCATTGAGTCTTCTTAAGATCATTATTTTTAATTCCTTTCCTGGCAGTTCACTGATTTTCTTTTCTGTGTGGTCTGTCACTGGTATGTTTCTGTATCCCTTTGATGGTGTCATATTTCCTTGTTTTGTCAAGTTTCTTGTGTCCCTGTGTTGATGTCTCTGCATCTGGTGAAACAATTGCCTCTTCCAAATTTACAGAGTGGCCTTTATGGACAGAGTCTTTCACTTGCAGTTGAGTCGGTGTGCTAGTCAGATAGGACATGGTGATTCTGTTTCCACGTAGATACAATGATTTCGTCCATGGGCAGGTTCTTCAGCTGTGATCAACTCTGCTATTAACTGTGGGTGTCTCGTTGCCCTAGGCTGTAGAAGTTTGTGGTAGCAGTGGTCGAAGTATAGGTGTTGAAGTATTCATTGGCAAAGGCTTTTGGGATCCTTCTATTCTCATTTCTTCAACAATGGGATAACTCTGTCAAGGGAATTCCTTTTGGTGTTGGGTCTGACCTGACCTACAAGCAGCTGCAGTGGTGCTGGGTTCCAGCTAAAAGTGCTCAGAGTGGCTGTGGAGCTGGGATCTTGGGCTCAGTGTCTTGCAAATCTATCCCTAGATTTTGGGGTACCGCTTCACTCTCTGTGGCAGGGTTTAATGTTGGTTGCCCACAGCACCAGGATCTGTGTTTCTGCAGCCCCTATGGCAGCTTGGGCTCTGTGGGCTGGGTTACAGCTGTGACTCTGACAGTGGGGGCTGAGGTCAGAACTGACCTGACTCTCGGGGAGAAGGGGAGTTCTGGAGTTTGGGCCCTCAGAGAAGAGTACAGCTGCAATATAGGAACCAGAGCAAATGGGACTCAGTTGTCACTCAGTTCCCAGGGGATAAGGTAACCTGCAGTGGTGCCTCCGGTCCCTGGTGTAGTGAGACTTGGCAATATCTCAGCCTCTGTGAGTCCACATACATTGACAGGAGGAACACAAAATGTTGGGGTACAGCTGTTATTTGGGCCTAGTGAGGCTGGGAGCAGCACAGCTCTGATTTCACTCCCCAGGGAAAGGGGTGTGTCAGCAGCTCAGTCTTGAGGAGGCTTGTCCAGCCTCGGGGAAGCAGGGCACTAGAGTCATGCAGCCCCGGGTGGGGCGTCTCAGCTCAGCCGCTGCTCTCCTTCCCTGGGATGTGGGCACTACCCCAGCTCAGCTCTGGGATGCACAGCTGCTCAGCTCAGCCACGCAGCTTCTAAGATAAGACAGCAATTCCCCAGGGGGGTGATACCTCTTCAGCTCAGTCCTGGGGTGTGGGGGCACAGCCACAACCGGGAGGGGTAGCGGAGTGGTTCCAGGAAGCGTGGGCCCTCAGGGTCATCTGTGACAGCTGCTCTCAGCTGGCCTGTGGTGGTGGGGATGTCTTTTATATATATGATAAAAAGACCGTAAACAAGCAAAGAAAATCAGCTTCCTGGGATGATATTGGAATTTCCATGTGAGGGAAAAGTTTACTGTCTTATTAAGAATCTCTCTTTTAATCACCTCTCCTTTTAACATCTCCTCCTATCTTTCCGGCTTACTAGTCTGTACTGTCCATCTAAATAGTTCTTCAGTACCAGGAGCACCTACACTACATGAATTCTGCCTCCTCTTCCTTCTGCCGATCTCCCTCGTGAGCTCAT
>NW_007731232.1:119048-122777 GCF_000696425.1 Galeopterus variegatus | reverse complement strand
GCTTACTAGTCTGTACTGTCCATCTAAATAGTTCTTCAGTACCAGGAGCACCTACACTACATGAATTCTGCCTCCTCTTCCTTCTGCCGATCTCCCTCGTGAGCTCATCTCTTCAGACTCAGCTTAAACTCCATGATCTGTCTTTATAATCATCCCTCTATACTCACGCTCAGTCTTGTCCTCCTCTTCCTGTTGCACTTGCCTGGGAAAATCTCGACCTTCATTAGACCCAACCCCAGGCAAGTAGGCACCACAGCCAGTGCCCCCTACATTTGTCACCTCCTTGCACTCATGAATCCATGATTCCCTTGTATCCATGATCCCCCAGGGCCCGTGACACTCCAGCACCCGTGACACCCCAGTACCTGTGACCCCAGCACCCATGACCCATTGTATCCATAACCCCCCAGGACCCATGACCCTCCAGTACCTGTGACCCCCCAGCACCCATGACCTCCAGTACCCACGACCCCCCAGCACCTGTGATACCCCAGTACCTGTGACCCCAGCACTCATGACACTCCAACACCTGCAATCCCCCAGCACCCATGACTCCCCAGCACCTGTGACACCCCAGTACCTGTGACCCCAGCACCCATGACCCCCAGTACCCACGACCCCCCAGCACCTGTGACCCCAGCACTCACGACCCCCAGCACTTGCAGCCCCTTTCACTTGGGACACTCTTGCACTGGTGACTGCTCACTTCCGGGGACCTGAGGTTGCTCAGCAACCCTCACACGTGCCCTGGGCAGCTGGGTCTCCTTCTCAGCCGCTATTATTTCAAGTCTTCTCCTGTCTTTCCACACTTCAAACACCTCCTCCTCCTCTCTCACACTCGAATCTCTTTTCTGTTTCACTTAGAAGAAACAGCAGTGAGAAGAGAACTACCATATGCTTGGATGCTTGTGTCTCTTCCTTTCTTTCTGTAGTGTAAATAGCCTAAGTGAATCATTTTCAGGAAGAGCCTAGCAAAGGCTGTTGTTTAACTGGCCCAACCAGCTCCTGGAGGGTCCCTGAGTGGACAGAGCTCAGAAGCAGCACATCACTCAAGAGAAACACTCCTCAAGATGGTGATGGGTGGACAACCCTTCGTTCTCCTCATTTCCTGGTTCTTCTCCCTTCTCAGGGTTTTGGTGGGCCTTTTTCACGGGCTTGTCTTGAGCCATCAGACAAAGGAGTTCCTTACAAAGGGATACTAAATCTTAGGTGATGTTTGGGAAGACTGTATACCCCGTAGTACTCAGCCACTGAGGAACTGGGGGGAGGGGCTGGTGCACTAGGGAATAAATTGCTCGCTGTGACTGTTCCATGTGTGCCTGCTCACAGACACCCAAACTTTTGAGATCGTTATAAAAGTCTCACTTTGCTGTACCTCGTATCATTGTGTCCATCCTTTGGCACTGGACAAGTGAGGGCACTTCTCACACTTACCACCACTGTGGTGGGGGTTTCCATGCTCCTGTGGGAAGACCCATCTGCTTGCTTGTGTCCTGAATCCTGTGCGTGAATAGGGTTACTTGTGGCTGGTCTGAGACCTTTCTATACTTATCTTCATGGAAGCCCAGATCCTGGTGCAGACCTCGGCCAGGATGCATAAGAAAGGCACTATTCGGTCATTACAATGGGCTCTACAAAGTTCAAAACTCCCCTGGAGGCACCCTGGGTTAGCCTGTCAAAAAGATCTGGTGGAAATACATACATCCATAGTTTACTCTTGGCTCAACCAGTTGTGTAGCCCACTAGCTATGTGACAGTAGGATATAAAAGTTTCCTCAGTCAACTTGTGCCTTGGCTCCCCTGAGACCAAGGCATCTCAAATGAGTCTCAGTAGCCCCGAATCCACAGATAAAGTGTGTCCTGTGCAACTAAGGAGGAGCCCCAGGGGCTACACCTGGAAGTCATGCAACAGTCTGGTGTTTACCCATGTGTTCCTCCTCTTCACACCTGTATCTTCTGCTTCTGTTAGAGTCCAGGTCTGTTCAATCCCTTGAGCCTATGTGGTGGGCACAGGCCCCTTCTATTCCTATCTACTAAGTCAAGCAATTGTTTCTGCATTTTTCTATTGATAGAAAATCAATTGATTACCTGCCTGTACTGAATTATTTAATAACATTTCCTTACTGCATAGCCCTTTCCAGATCTACCCATTTTCTCTGATCTTTTCTGCAATCAAACAATGTAGAAAATAATCAAAAATTGTTGTGGAGAAACTGGAACACTTACACACAGTTGGTGGGAATGTAAATTGGTACAAACACTATGGAAAACAGTATGGAAGTTCCTCAAAAATTAAAAATGGAACTACCGTGTGATCCAACAGTCTCACTTCTGAGTGTATACCCCCCCAAAATGAAGCAGGGACTCAGATATTTGTACAACAGATATTTGTACACCCATGTTCACAGCAGCATTATTCATAATAGTCAAAAGGTGGAAGCAACTCAAGTGTCCATCTATGGATGAATGGATACCCCAAACATATGCATATACACTTCAAAAAGTTCATGGGAAAATAGAATTAAAAAATAATGCACATCGTTCCAGGAACTTTTTGAAGCTCTCTCATATAGTAACCTTTAAAAGGAAGAAAATTCTGACAAATGACGCAACATGGATGAACCTTGAAGACATCACGCTAAGTGAAATAAGCCAATCACAAGAGGACAAACACTGTATGATTATACTTTGATGAGGTTCCTAGAGTAGTAAAATTTACAGAGACATAAAGTAGAATGGTGGTTTCCAGGGGCTATGGGAAAAGGAGAAATGGGGAGACATTTCTTAATGGATACAGAGCTTCAGTTTGAGACGATGCAAAAAGTTCTGGAGATGGATGGTGGTGATGGTCACACAACAGAGTGACTGGACTCAGCCCTACTGACTGCGCACTGGAAATGTTCAAGATGGAAATTTTTATGTTACGTATATTTTATCACAATTACATTTCTAAAACATTAATAGCCATGGTCTCTATTTCTTCTCATTCTCACGGGTCCTGCTCCAGTCAGGCTCCCTGGTGTAGTCAATGTTGTATCAGTTCTTGGTAAAGGCCATTCTCAGTCTTTGCCTGCTCCATCGGCAGCTTGGATGCAGTTGATGACGTCCTCTTTCCTAGAATACTTTTTCCAACTATCATTCTTCTTTCCACATTTTCTTGATTTTCCTCCTACTCACTGGTCTGCTTTATCACATCCTTTGCTGTTTTTTCTGTCTTCTAACATCAGAGAGCCCAGGGCATGGGTTTTGTATCATTCCTGTCCACTGTCCCTCTCCAGGACCCAGTCTCATAGATTTACATACCATCTGGAGGCAGATAGCCCCAGTGTTAGGTCTCAGCCTGGACTTCTCCCTTGACCTTCAGACTTGGTCACCAGCTATGTTCTTGACGTCTCCACCTGAATGTTTGATGGGTCACTCAGACTCACTCTGTCCTGATCTGCTTTCTGTACCTGCAAACTTCTTCTCCCGTAGACTTTCCCATCTCTGCAAATAGCAACTCCATGCATCCAGGAGCTCAGACCCCATCTCTGCAGCCCCCAGAGCCTCTTGACTCTCCCATGTCCCACGTCAAACCCATCAACAGATCCTTTCCCAGCACTGCCCTGTAGTCGTGTTGGTCCAGGACACATCCTCTCACCTGCTTTTCTGACATAGCCTCCCAAAGGGTCTCCCTCTGTCCTCACCCTCATCCGCTGTTCTCATCACAGCAGCCAAACTAAAGGTTTC
>NW_007731232.1:118120-118915 GCF_000696425.1 Galeopterus variegatus | reverse complement strand
CTCCCTCCTCCCTCTCTCCCCTCCCCCCCAAGAATGCCCTTTCCGTTTGCTTGTTGTAACACTTCATGAAAGTATTCACCCCTCCTGACTCAAAACCCTCCCCTGGCCTCCATTTCAGTCTCCCCCGTCTGGCTCTGATCCTGAGTTCCCAGTTCAGCCTCCCCAAGCCCTCGCCTCTCCGCTGGTGACTTTTTCCTGGTGTCCCCCTGGTTCTTTCCTCAGCTCACTCCAGCCTCTGCCCAGGTACCACGGTAGTGTGGTCTCTCCTGACCACATGCTATACAGTGACAGCTGCCACCACACCAAGGCACACTCTGTGTTATTGTTTCCCATAGTAATTGTCATCATATGCTGTATTTGGTGTTTCTTTCATTCTTTTATGATTGCCTAGGGTAGTGGATTAAAAATGGTCACAAATTCCTTGCAGTTCCTCTCATCGAGGGTTTGGAGGTGGGGTAGGGTACTCACCTCTTGCACTGTGTAATCCATTATAATGTACATGTATTGTTTAATAAAAAATAACAAGTCAAAACGGACAATCTCATTTATTCAGTTTCATGAAAATGTACCAAGCAGTTACTGTGTGCTAAAATATTTACATATAAAATAAGTTCTTGATTTTCAATGTACGAGGTAAAAGTGTATTTTACTAGCACTGGTAGACAGGAAATTTTGTTTCTCACTCTGTGAAAGCAGTTGACATGATGCATCTGGTAGAGATTACTGCACTGAACTAGATAAACAGATGGTTTTTTTGGTTATATTTGTAAATAGATTTGAACTGACACACTTTCA
>NW_007731232.1:49398-116842 GCF_000696425.1 Galeopterus variegatus | reverse complement strand
ACGAGTCACTCTGTACCTGCAAACTTCTTCAGGAGCTGTGACATAGACACAGCTCTCCACAATTGAGATGCTTCCATGAACACCGTTCGTGCTGTTCACTTGACAGTAGGTCGTGACAGAAGGCCTAGTGCACTCCGAGTGTGCACATCCCTCTCCTAGATGTGTGGCAAATAAGGCTCATTCACCCGACCTTCACAGTCTGCTTGAGGACAGAGACCGCCCCACATCGAGGTCCCAAGCACATATAGTTCATGGCCAATAAATTCTTCTTTGAATTTAATACCTTTGACACTTTCCTTCAAGGCTTGACAAGCACTTATAAAAATGACATCCCTTTTTTGACTCTCATAGGAAAATAATTGTACTATTTTAATCTGACTCATTACAGAAGCATTTGTGACATTGTAATGAGCAAAGGCTCTGGTTCCAGACAGTTCTGGGTTTAAAGCTCTGCCCTGCCTCTCACCAGCTGAACAAACTTTCCCGAATGACTCAGCTACCCTGGACTTTGGTGATGTTCCTTCAGCAGAATTCAAATGTTAACAGTTCCTGCTTCACATGAGCGTTGCAGGCGGGGAGGGAACTCTGAGGTATGGGCGAACCAAGGCCATGTCCCGGCCCACGTCTCACGAGACCCCTGTGGGCTAATTTTCTCTGTTTTCATACCACCTCCTCTGTCCCGTTACGCTGCCCAAGGCAATTTGTGAATGACATGCAGAGGGCAGAGGGGAGGAAAGTTTTCTTTCTACTACTGTCCTACTAGGTTCTCCCACCGGGACCAAAGACAGATTAACAAGAGGACATCTAACAGAAGCATGTTAACTCCTGAGTGGGGCTTACACACAGCAGCACCCGGAGGTGGGTGACGCCAAGGGTGGTTAGAACTGGGTTTAAACGCCAGCACTGGAGAGAGACTCTGGGCTTCTGGGTGGGGGAGGCGAGTTGCAGGAAGGTGACCAGGAGAAGTGAGTAACAAGTCTGATCTGTAGGGATGTCATGCAGACTCAAGTTCTGCCTTCTCCATTGATAAGGGTCACTGAGAGTCCTCTTCCTCCTGGTACGGGGCAGAGACACACCTTGAAAAAATGTACATCTTTACAAAAGGAGAACTTGTGCCTCGTTGTTAGAGTATTTTCTGCATCTGCTGGTTCTCAATGTCCTTGAGCTCAAAATAATCCACACGCCAAACATGTATTTGGGGTGATACATTCTGGTCCCCTCAACGGGTCCCATGTGAAAACATTTTGAGAACTGTTTAGATTCGAACAACACAGATAAGTAAGACTCAGAGCACCTACAACTGCATGGCTCTTTGAACATGACTTTACTATCCCAGGACTCCAGGAAGGTGAAGTTGCTGACACGTGTGTTTGTTTCATGAATGAAAACCCCAATACCCGAACAATAAACTATGTTAGCCCTTCTCAGGACCAAAACTGCCAAACGGGACCATCACACACTCTACGCCCCAGGACTCCCTCCATCCTAGTGGGGTATCCACACTCAAAGACCCGCCTTATGCTGCACACAGACAACTCACAGGTACCTGCCACTGCCTGTCCCTCCACAGTGCCCCAGACATGGCATTCCGCTCCGTCAAGCTCCGCCCTCCCTTCTGAATGAGCCACCAACTCCGCTTAGCTTTATAATAGGACTTTCTCTGTTGTCTCCCCACCCCCACCCCCAAGGGAGTTGGCTGTCCGCAGAAGAAAAAAAAAAATAAAAATAAACTTCTGGTTTGTTCACATAATTTGGACAAGAATATATCCTAAAATTGATTTTGTTCACTTACTTGGGGCAAAACTTTATCCTAAAATTTTATTTAGAGAATGTGGTAACCTGCCAGTGAAGGCACAAGTTGAAAGGTTTCATTTAGACGACAAGAAAAGTCACCGGCCTAGACTGGCAGATGCACATGCGAGATGCCAGTCTTTGCCTAGGTGAGGTCTCCAGGGCCAGCTGGTGTGTTCCCTGAGAGGTGGCTATGGGATAAAACCCCAGCACTCCACAGAGTAAACCTCAGCCACCGCATCACCGTTCACACCAGGTGGTTATGAAACCACCCCATTTACATCAGCCAACGCTCAGTTACAGGTAAAAATGAATACGGAGCAGATGCATAAGGAACGTCAGTTAATGAGAAAGATGCTAAAATGTTTCCACGTCTGAGAACCTTGCGTTACACTCCACAGAAGACAGGACGAAAAATAAATCAGGTGGAGCATGCATGTCAACTTCTCTCTTAGGTCAATATTTTGGTTAACAATCGAGGGGAGGGAGTTTGTCTCGCGTGTGCTGCAGCCACTGGCTCGCACGGCTCTAAGCTCAGGGACCACACTCCACGTCCTCTGACCCCAGACTGCGGCACGGCCCAGGGCAGGAGGCGGCTCTCTTCTGTCCTCCGTCTCATAATGCTCAGCCGCTCTCCCGCCCGAGGCTGTGCCTGTGTTTCCATTGCTGCTGGTGTGATCACAGGACGACGTTTGTCTGAGAAGCTGTTATTTTATTTATTTATTTTTTTAGATATGCACTTGTTTTTTTCTTCTGCTTTTATTTCAAAATTTGTATTTATTATTAGCACATTCATTTTTACAGATGAGAAGCTGTTATTAAACAGGCACTAAGCCAGGACGTGGGGCACATCACAGGCAGGAGGAGGTCACACCCTGCAGTAGGCCGGGCACATGCAGTCCCCTGTCCACACTGGTCTCAGGATAAGCAGTCACCAGCCCCCAGGTTCAAGTACTCGAAATGCCATTTGTCCCACACAGCACCTCCTGGGTCCTCCTGGCAATTGGGTGACCATCAGTGTTGACTGATTGGCGGCATACAAAGGAAAAACAAACTTATATTTTATGATAAGTTGTTTTGCAGCTTGGAGCTAGGAGTCCCATGAGCTCAGGTTCCCGTCCTCCCACAGAGGCTAGGAGATGGACACCCTCTCCATGATGACCACATTTCAGAGGGACGACTCCCAGGTCCTTGAGAAACAGTCCTGGGTTGTAAAGCTGACAAAAAGGCTTACTTAGCTTTTATTTTTTATTTTATTTATTTTAGTTTTTGTCTTTTTTGTGACCGGTAAGGGGATCGCAACCCTTGGCTTGGTGTCGCCCGCACCGCGCTCAGCCAGTGAGCGCACCGGCCATCCCTATATAAGATCTGAACCCGCAGCGGGAGCGCCGCTCTGCTCCCAAGTGCCGCACTCTCCCGAGTGGACCATGGGGCCGGCCCTTACTTAGCTTTTATAAAAATGTATACACATTTTAAAGAGGAGAAAGAACTTACAAGTGACAAGTCATTTAAAGTCAATGATCTAAGAAAAAGGAAGGGGGAGGTCTCTTCCCTTATTTTCAGTGGGAGAAGTAAGCCTCTTATTTTAATTTGTATTTGCTCATATTGAGGAGTACACCAGGTAGAGGGAAAAGACTGAGAGTGACTTTGCTCTGTGACGCACACAGCTCAGGGATCTGGCTTTATCTCCCCCACCTCCCAGGGAACCCTGCCCTTCCTCTAGACCTTGGGAGCCATTTTCTACCCCACAGGGGAGGCCAGTGCAGAATCATCCACCTGCAGCCCCTCCGCGACCTCTGAGCAGTTCGGCATAGAACGTTCCGGGGGCCCAGACAAGGTGTTTGGGATTTGTGTCTCTGAAGACTGTCTGCAGACGTCTTTCCCACGTGACGCCTGCTTTACTTCCCTGGTCTTTTGGGAAGGCCTTCCCCCCTACCCTGCACACATTCTGCACACCCTCCAGGTTGACCCCCACCCTCCCGTAGTGTCAAGTCCCAGATACTGAGCCTCTGACACTGTGTCCTCCAAATGCAGGTTACTGGAGGGGAGCATATGTTGAAGGTCACAGCATCCTTTCTGCTCCTGTGCACTGCAGGGCACACGGTGGCTTCCTGAGGCCCACTACAGCTTCAGTTCCCTCCTGGTGTCACACAGGCCTGGGGCTTCCCAGATCCCCTTCATCAGGTAGAGACAAGGCACAGACTTTGAAATGAAAGCCTGTCTAGCGTGTCCTCGTGGGCTAGTAATCCTTAGAGTCCTGTCCAGGCTGCTGTTCGTGAGGTGAGCACGATGGGACTGGAGGAGGGAGGTCTGTCCTCACATCCCCATTGTGGGAAAGTGACGATTAATTTATTTTTACTTATTTTGTCTAGCCTCTTTTTTATTGGTTATGAATATTCATGGATTACAATGCTGATTGACACCCCTCATGCCCATGATGTGGTGGCCAGATTCATACTGGCATCATACCCACTGCCACAAATTGCATTTAACAGAAACTACTTCCTTTTTTGGAAGCCATTTCTCATGGTCCTGCTGGTATAGGCATCTCTTCCACCCCTGCAGTCCCTGTGATAAGCATGTGGCTTGGCCCTAGACATCCAGAATGTTCCATCCTCCCAGGCTCCAGCAGCCGTCAGCAAAGCTGCATGACCCAAGCTGGTTCAGAGTCCCCTGGAGGTGGCAGCTGTCAGTGGAGAGAGGAATGTTTGTCTGAATGAAAGAGGATGAGCAAGGGTTAGCCGAGGTGAGACATGGGAGCGTGGGGACTTCATCGCAAGTGACCTGTGTCCTCTGTCAGCGCAGGCCACGACCTGCTGACCCAGGAGAGGCCTGTGGCCTGGGCAGAGTCGTCTGAGACAACTGAGAGGAGTGGTGAGCTCGCTGCTCAGACAGGGTGACGTGCCCATTCCCCTGGCTCCAGAGAGAGCTTTAGGCCTGGGGAGCATAGAGTCCCACCCCCCCACCATGCTTAGTGAAGCAGAAGCTCAGAGAGGAGAGGGCTTCTGGGGACACTACTAGTTGGCAGTGGGGGTGGGATGGAGCTCCTGACCCCATCCACATCCTCCCCACTGACCTGTGACCTGCCCAGGTGTTGGCACGGTGACTGCACCTGTGGGTCTTGTGCCTCAGTCACCTGTCACGAAGTGGCTTTGTGACTGTAAAATTTCCACGTATCTGAGCTCTTCTGTTATCATTTGAGCTGAGGCTGAACAAGAAACCACAAGCAAAAGATTCCTTTGTTTCGGTTTTTCAGTTTAGAAGGGTTCTGTCAAATGGGGAGAAAGTCTGCTCAGTGGGGGCTGTGGGATCTGCTGTCTTTCCTGTACAGCATCACTCTCTCACACTTCTTCCCGAAATTTTCTTCCTCCTCCTCCACACCTGCACATGCGGGCACACTCACATGCAGACACTCACACGCCTATGTGTGCACACAGATGCACACGCACAGACCTCCCCAGGTTTCTCCTGGGCACAGCCTAGGGCCTCTCCCTGCACAACCTGCACTGCACAGCCCAGGCTCTGTGAACACTCAGTAAACATTTCCAAAGTGGCACAATCCGCCTAGCTGGGCGTGCAGAGTCATTCCTGCGAAGGACTGCATTCCCCTGGGGCCTCCAGTGGCTGGTGCAGAATAGTCTGCATTGTGTTAATGGCATCAGCCTCTTTTCATAAATATGAAGGAGCCACCACCATCATAATTGTCCTTAGGGGACAATTGTCCTCTGTTAAAGTCAGAAGGAGCAAAGCTGCTCTGCAAAGGCTCGGGGAAGGAGAAACTGTTCAGGTGCAGGCACGTCCCTGGTCTGAGTCCCTGGGAGGGCCGAGTTCCATCCTGTCTGTCATCCACACCACGTCCTCTTTTCTCTGATCTACGTGGACACCTTACCCACCTCCTCTTTATTAACTTTTGTTCTATCCAGACTCTATCTGCTGCCCCCACACCTGGCACCAGAGGACTGAGGCTCCTAGTCTGATTCCTCAGACCTTGGCCTTCCGACGTGAGCAGCTTGGTCAGGAAACGAAGCCAGGCAGGGAAAGAGGAAGCTTCCCAGAAAGCAGCCGGGGACCCTGGGCGTAACCTTGTTCTCACTGCCCTGGAGTCCACAGAGCATCTAGCCCCAGGCTGGGTGTGCCGTAAAGTCGCAATAGAGATTTACCCAGTCCTGTTAAAATAATTAAAGGAGATCATCAGACTGAGGTGGCTCCAGTGCCCTGGGTTCCCTAAGCAAACCAAAGCCCAGCTCAGTGAAAACAGTCATAGTCTAGAAAAATGAAAGTTGAACTTAACCAGCAGAAACTACCATCTAACCTCTAGCGGGGACTTCACTGAAGTGACCCACTTTACCCACCCAAGCTTCCCCTGCCTTGTGTCCATGGGCACCCTGTGAAAGCCGTCCCTTCGCCAGCGCCAGAGCAGCCCGGACCACTGACCTGTGCAGCTGCCTGATTCTCTGATCACCGTCAGCTCAAACAAACTCATTAGCATTTTAAAGTGCCTGAGTTAATCTTTAACAGTATGCAGGGAATTCTGTTTTCTCCTCTCTCTCAAGCAGAGCCCCGACAGAGCCCAGCAAACACTTTCTGACCATGTGCCTGGAGACACTGTCAAAAACCAGGTAGGCAGAGTTGTGGAAAGAGAGACATGGCTAGTGACCAGCGGGTCTCTCTCCGACAGTCCAGCTAACGGCGTATTTGACTGGGAGGTGTCTTGTCAGCGGTCTCTCCTGTGTGTCCTTTCCATCCGGCACATTTATCATTTGCTGTTATTGAGATTCCACCCCAAATTCTGCTCTGGCCCGACCTGCCCCTTGCCTTAGTCCAGCTAAACGCTTCCCTGTGTGGCTGTCGCCGGTGCCCCGACTCGCCGCCACCGGGAGCTGGCTCAGTTCTTCTTGCTGAGTTTTGCTCTGCACCCACGACCGAGGCTTGGCTCCCCACTCTGTCCTCAGTCCTGCTGGGTGCTGAGTTAATGCATCCCCTGCTTTCTTAGATGACCCCTTTCTTCACTTTGCTGGATTCCTTTCGCATCCTCCTGGCTGTGAGTGGCCCCATTGCTGTCTTTGGATTTCATGAACTTGCTTCCTCAGTGGGCCTCACTGCTCCCGATTGTTCTGCTCTCACATTCTGCAAATGCTGCCCTGGTTTACCCTCTGGTCTGACCATTCAGCTGTGCGTCCATGTGTTTTTCAATTTCATAGCTTCATGGCCAAAGACTTAACAGTACGTTGTGAACCAAATGAATTGCACTCTCCTCTCAAGCAGATTTCTCTTCCCAATTATTTCACTGCTATTCAAGAATCCATTATTTTTCCAATCTCTCAGGCCAAAAAAATAAAAGTGATTTAATTTTTCTTATGGTTCTTGGAACATGGGCATTAGAATCTCACGGGATGCTTCTTCACATGCAGCTTTCAGAGCTTTTCCTGCAGTCAACACCTCTGAGGGTGGGGCCCAGGAATCTACAATTTAGCACACCCCCGATGTTCTGCTGCACAATCAAGTTTAAGAACCTCTCTTTTAGGACCACTGTTGACTGACCGTACCCTCTAATCCGTCATGAAGGCCTCCCTTTCTTTAAACGCCTCTCTCATCGCAGGCATCTAAGATGAAAGGTGACGTGCAGCACTGGGAGGGTCTACAGACATCACGGCTCAAAGCAAGATGCACAGCGGAGAGTGAAGAATGTGCTTCTGTCCCCTTACTGACGTGAGCGTGTCTGCAGCACATTAAAGGTCAGTCTTAGATAATCTGTCAGTTACAGGATCATAGTCTGCTTAGAGGTGGTTCAGAAGATCAATAGTAAAATTTCTACTGGGAAGAGAACTAGCATTGTGGCAGGCACTGAGCCTGGCATCCAGCAGACCAACCCCGGGGGTCGGATGGACCAGCCCGGGATCTGGAGCTCGAAGGACAGCTGTGCACAGTGGCTCCAGCAGGTGGTAGGCGTGACTTTGTGAAGGTTGCTTACTTCTTAGGGACTGCTTACTTGTCTGTACAGGGGGGACACCGTGCCTGCCTCCTGGGCCGTGGAAATTATGATGAGAGAAATGAACTAGTCAACGTGCAAATCCTGCAAATGCTGTGACACTCTCAGACGTGGGAGAAGTTGTCACTGCCACTCATGTGGGAATGGTTTGTTCAGCACAGACCTTGCTTAGGAAATCACCGATCTGCACAGCAGTCTTTTTGGTAAACGTGCTCTTTCCTCATGAATCTTTCCCCAGAATCTGGGTGCTCGTGTTTCTCAGGTACTTCAAGTTCCCTGGAGAAAACATTTATAAATGCGAGGTGTTACGAGTTGAGAGGATTTTACTCTTCACTTATTGAACAGCTTCCCATTAAAGGGAGAACTGTATTGAATCTATAAATACACTTTCTGTTTTCTGTAGGAACAGATGTGCTGAGGTACTTAGTCTTCAGAAAGGTCATTCAAGTCCTGTGTGGGGGAGGACCCATTTCCTCGAGTTGACAGGCTGAACCGGGGCCGGTGGGGCATAACGACCTGCGCGTCACTGCACACTTCAGAGTCAGACTGCCTCCCTTCTGACTGGCCTTGGCTTCTGGATCTGGGAGTGAGCAGAATGTTTGCACATGGTGCAAACTTATGGTCATTGTCCAAGCAGGAGAGCGCCGCACATGTGGCTCAAATTGGTGTCTGAGTTCAAGGGGTCTCTGAGTTCAAGGTGGCTGCAGCTACAGGGACTGTTTGTCATCTTCTGTCTCCCACAGGTAACATCACAGACTTTTTGGGTCTCCTCTGGGTGATGGGAATAATCTAGCAACCACTATTTGTTTCCATGCTTTTAAAACCAGGCAGCCGCCTGCTGCGGGTTCTCACAACCGCTCCGTGTTTGCCGATGAAGTTCTGAATGGTCTTCCCACATAGTCAGGGTAGGAGCTGGCAAACTGCCGGAGTGAGGTCTTCACACAGGCAGAGAACAGCCTTCTCTCTTTTAGAATTGCTGCGATTTGGGGCTGAGTGATGCTCAATTCAAGAACTCCAGATAAGACCCATTCTTGTAGAACCATCAACTTTATTGAATATGTGTTGATAGACTATTCTTTTTTTTTTTTTTTTGAGACCAGCCACACCACGCTCAGCCAGTGAGTGCTGTGAGCGCACTGGTCATCCCTATATAGGATCCGAACCCGCAGCGGGAGCTCTGCTGCGCTCCCAGCGCCGCACTCTCCCGAGTGCTCCACGGGCTCGGCCCTTGATAGACTATTCTAATGCAGCTGGGGCTGGTGGTTGTGTTACGTAAGTTCTTAGGTAAGTTGCTGAAAAGTGGGTAGTGTAGATCTGGAACGATCAGTGTGCTATGTGGCTCTAATGATGAGCTCTGCCACCCGAGGGGGCGTTCTGATAACAGCAAAGGCTACAGGTGCAGGATCTTGGTCAGAGTGTGAAGACGACATACTAACTTGTTTCCTTCTAAGATTAGACAGCCGTCGTAAGGAAATCATGAGATAAATTAGGTTTTCATTGGAAAAATGATCCGTCAGTTTTATCAAATAAAATAAGGAGCAAACGGATTTTCTACTGAACCTTTTGTGAAGTCACACTCGACGTCTCTTCAGAGTCAATGTAGCAATGACACATTTTGCTGCCATTTGACCTCAGACTGTGAACTGTGCTGCTCACACAGCTCCTGACTGGTTATTCCACTCTTGGAAAATGTGGCATCTTAAAGTTTACTGAATGTGTGTCAGCCCCTACGTGCCCCTTACAAGTCTTTAGTTATGACTGGTATTTCCAGTTTTAAAGTTATTCCTTTAGGTTAAGTTAAGAGAGTCCAAAGACACTTCATCAAATGAAAAATTCCTGACAGGTAAATTGTAATGTTAAGGCATTATCAGGAGTCCATGCATAGATAAGAATCTTGGGGGCATGTGGCATGCCGTGCCAGGAGGACGAAGCCTGGAAATCACTGTGCTTCAGGCGCTGCACAAGGAGAGTTCCAGGGGAGGATGGAGCAGGGGAACGAGGGCTCAACCGTCCCCTCTAGCTAAGGACGATGCCTTGGAGCGTGTTAGCAGAACACGACATCACCCCACAGCATCCGGGGAAGTGGTCTGTTCCAGACATGAGTGACTTACAGGAAACCCCTCTACATCCCCCAGATCCCTATTCTGGCTGAGACATGCCTCACAGTCAGTCTGATTTCACTGAGTGCCTGTTCACGGGTAGCTCCAGCACTGGCCAGGCCCTTGGTTGAACTTCATATGTACAAGAAAGCTGGGCGCGTGCCTGCTAAGATCAGCCCTCATTGACGCTGTGTTTAACGTCCTTACCTTCACTCTTTGAATGAAATAAAACAAATCTAAATTTATTTGGCTTATCCCAGACATTTCGGATTTCCCAAGTCAGTGCCAAGGGGTGTTCAGCTTGTTGAGTTTTGGTGTCCACCCTCGGTGACAGGAGGACAAGTCTCACTGCATCACCCCAGAACAGGTGGAGGCAGAATTGATCAAATTGGTTTAACAGCTCTCAGATCTTCCAGAAACTCCAGCCAAACATAGCAGAAATCTTCACCCCATCGGCAAGTGTAGGTTTACTGTCTACCCACGTGTGCCCAGGCTTCTAGTTAACCTTGTTACTCTCACATTGTCACAGGGGTTACACGTCACATTGCTGTACAGGTGGTTAGTGAACCTCACAGGGCCTTTTGCATGTTCCACCTACTTGTCACCTGCCTTCAAGTCACATCTAGGAAGAGAAGATATTTTATTCCTTGGATCTGGGACAGTCAGTGTGACTACAAAGTCTTGGATGGATCTGCCCTATGCTTCTGTTTCAAGGCCCGCTTAGAAGGATTGCAGGCCCCTTCTCTGGTTCTTTAGGGCTTGTGCAGGCAGGTTCTACACCTTTCTGGAATATAGTCCATTGTTTTAACTGACTGTCCTTGTGGCTGTGTTGTGAGCTCCCAGAAAGCAAGACTCTGTGAGAGTGATTTTATAGACTCAGTAGCTTGTAACTCGACAGTGATCAACATATGAATTGAATGAACAGCTGGGCACAGGAGGGGGCTTGTGACAGTCTGATACCAGGCACAGGGTGCAGGAGACCTTGGCTCCCTGGTTTCTGATGACCCTCTCTCTCACTGCTTCCTCTGGTGTCTGGGTTCTGCTCCCCAGCAGCAGGCACCTGCATGGGTCCAGGACCCACACCCTGCGCTGTCTGGTCTCGAGACCTGTTCCCTCCTTGCCTGCACTGCCTGGAGCGCACCTCCTCACCCTCCCACCTGCAGACCTGCAGACCTCCTCTCTTTCCGTGCTCCGGTCCTGATGATACTGCCCACAGAGGTGCATCCCGGGGACTACAGAGTCTATTCTAATGGCCTGGGTGCTCTCCACGAACACGTGTGTGTCCAGGGGCAGGGGTTGCATTTTCATCACCCCTGCATCCCTAGCCCCGACCTAGGATCTGCATGGAGCAGTGCCCAGGAAATGTTTGCTGAAGGAGATGTGGGCCCTGCACCTGAGAGACAAGATGTGAGAATGTTGAAGAACCAGCCTCTGGTGCCGGGTTGCCAAGGTTCAAACGTGTGACTCGACTGTGTGGTAGCTGATGACATTGTCCAAAACATGATATCTTTCTAAGCTCAGTTTGCTTATCTCTGCAAAGTGTAGAAGGAAATATAAATATCCATCTCATAGACTTGCAGCAAGTGTTGTGTGTGTGATCCACACAGCAGGTGCAGCGCAGCCCTCAGGAAACAAAGCAAGTGAAATTCTGTACCCAGATTAATTGAAACAAAAGTTAAGATTTGCATCAAGGCACATATGTATTTGTAACAATAACTTTGAGTGGTAGGAGAGCTTCCTCCCTGTGCTGTGGTCCTGCCTGCTGCATCCACACTGAATCAAGTTTGCTCTGCAGGACCGAACGGATATGATACACAGGAGTGCAGGCCTGTGACTTCCCAGCACAGGTGCCGCAGGCATCTCAGACTCTGCCTCTTTTGTGGATTGCTCGCTCAGGGCATGAAGAGAAAGTGAGGCCTCCATCAAGAGCCAGCCTGGCTTTCCCACCACCTGGTATGTGGGTCCTCCAGCCCGATGGAGCCTACAGGTGATGTGGATGAGTCAACTCCTGAGTTGCCCAAGTTCAGACGTTCACACATACCTGACTCACAACAACTGCGAGACAACAAAGCACCGCTGTGCTGTAAGTCACTGAGCCTGGGGTGCAGTGTTCTGTAGCAAGTGATAACCACACAGAGGAGAAGAGAGGCCAGCAAGTTTCTCAGGTCCTGCAGCCTCTGCCACACGACTTAACTCTGCTGTCACCACGCAAAAGCCACCGTAGACAAGACACGGACAATTGAAGGCAGCTGTGTTCCAGTAAAGCCGTGTCTACAAAAACAGGCAGTGGACTGGATTTGTCCCCCGGGCTGTAGTTGGCTGACCCCACTCTCAAATAACTTTATGGCACTTCCCAGTACAAAAGAAATACAGAGACCTACCCAGCTTCTCCATATCCTGAGTTTGAAGTTAGAGGAGCCTAAGTCAAAAATGATTTCACTATTTCCTGAGTAAAAGTGCACTTAAGCAGACACGAGCACTCCCCTGAAATGCTGGCGTGTGCTCAGTCTTCCGGGCTGAGTGTTTTCACTTCCACAGTTGTACTAACTTTCTGAACTTGACTTTTCTAGGGCAGGGAGGAGCCTTTGGTGGTGAAGGTGACATCAGTTTTTCTGAAGACACAGGATTTAGAACCAACAAGCCCCGGCGAAGCCTCGCCTGGTTCCTGGGCCTCACCTGTCCTTTTGTAAATCTGTCTGGGTTCATTTTGAGCTCTCGTGAAGGCCTGGAAAATCCCTCTCCATAGCAGAGGAAGGCCGTGTGACATGCCTATAAGCCACCAGGCTGACCTCTCATTTCTGCCTCTGAGTCGGGGCCAGGGGAGGATTTTGCTCAGAAGCATGGAAATCCCCACAATCAACTCGAAGCTGCCTTTTGAAAATGCCTTTCATAAAACCCTGACAGGTAATCACAAAGAGAGATCTGGCTCCCACACATCATTCTTGTGGGGCTCATGAAATCCACCCCAAAAGAACCAAATCTATGAGAACAAGACCATATTCCAGTGCACGGAGCTTTTCCCCTTTGTGTGTAAGTCAGGCTGGAAAAACAGCAGAGAGGCTTATCAAAAAGAAAACAGGAACACTGCTTCACCCAGTACAAATGTGGGAATATTATTTTTGCTTTGCATGTATTTCAATTCCAGGTTTAAAGAACGGTTTATTATAGGAGAAAAATTGTTCTCATGATAAATACATACTATTTAAATTTCTTAGCTCTTACTCTGGTGTAAATCTACTATTAGGTAACAATAAAATATATATCCCTTTTCCCAACCAAATTCTGTGTTATCTATTCTGCCATCACCAAACATAACATAGTTTTTTTTAGTAAACCACTCATTAAAACTTGTCACTATTTTTTTGTGCTGCTGTCATGCTGCCAAGTCCTTGAAAACAAAATTATTTTATTTTAGAAATATGAATTTGGTTTTCCTTTCACTCACAGAATCATTAAAATTTGTTCAGCTTTTAAAACAATACCTTTCCATTGATCTAGGAATGGTATTTTTTGCTGATTTTCTTTGTCTTTATTTTATGGGAGAAAAGGCACCATTAAAGGATTGCGCACAGCAGGTTTGACAGTCGGATGACAAAGCTTAGCACTCATGTGTCACCAGCGTGGCCTTAGCCACGCGGTTCAGGCTGAGCTCCATGGAGACTGCAAGGGCCAAGTCAGAGGCTCTCTGTGGACCTGTGGTGCCACCACCTTTGCCATAGGCAACAACGTTGGCCCCAGCAGGTGCGCGTTTGCTCTGCAGCTGTGTGAATCCCAGTGAGCAGGTGGGCAGAACCGAGACCACGTCTAGCCTCGGAAGGATTGCCAGGCTATGCTGAGTAAAAAGGTAGCTTGGATCAATTTCTTTTTTTTTTTTGATAACCATTGTATTATTTATTATTATTATTATTATATACTGTAGCCATACAAAGGGATAATATTCAGCCAGAAAAAGTGAACGTCAGCTGCACACAAAAACATGGGTGAATCCCCCCCAAAACATAATGTTGACTAAAATAGGTAAGACACAAAAAGATATACATGGTATGATTCCACTTATATATAATTTTATTTTATTTTATTTATTTTTATTTATTTTTTCTAAGCAGAAACTGAATCTCTCGGATACAACCAAGTGGCTCTTTAAAAACACATTTGTTCAAATCAAACTTTTAAGAACCTCACTAATGGATTGTTTAAACGAGTAAAACGACTGGCAGTCAAATTTACATCGATTTGTATGGTCGCTTTCATTTAAAAGGAATAAAAAAGGAGAAGACTTCCTTTATAAAAGCACCTGACACTTCACCCTCAGTGTAAAAATTAACGTCTTTCAGACAGGAGAAGTGCACATGGCAGGCTGGGCGGTGACAGCAGAGGGCATGTCCTTTACCTCTCCAGTGGAACACTTGGTAGCTGAGGAAATTAACTAGATTGCTAACCCCTAGAAGGAAGAGATGGTGCCTTGCTCGCCTTTATCCCAGGGATCAGGAGGACGTGTGTGGGGAGGCGAGTCCCACACCCAGTAAGTGTAGAACACAGCCCGTCAGGCTGTGTGTGGCAGAGACACGCTGAACAGACACCGCCGTGCTGTGTGAAAGGCTGTCCCCACCTCTCCTCTAGTACGAGAGAGATGCTCATTATGCAGGACTGGAAAACCCTCCTGTCTTCTCAACTCAGGTATCTCAAAATGGGTATTTTTCCTCATCTTCTACAGGAAGAAAAAAGAACAAAAACTGGCTACATCTTTTATGTAATTTTAACTCGGATGCATTTTAGAACTCTGAGGCATGTTCATTTAAAACATTTAATATAAGGGAAAAGGACAGAGCTGTGGTTGGCAGGCGGCTTCAAGAGGCCTGAGCAAACTGTACAGGGCTGGAAGCGCTGGGTCGTTCTTGAACCTGGATGCATTTTCCTGTGAATGATGCAGGCACTGTAAAAGAGTAGAGTCTCTCTTCATCCAGGCAAGTGTCGTAATCCACTAATTTACTGTGCTAGGGTAGCTCTGAGCTGAGTCTGTATCCCTACTTTTTAGCCCACATGTTTTATCAGCCTTGAGCAATGCATGGTCAAATTACACACACACACACACACACACACACACACACCCACACACACACACACACCCCTATATATTTTGGCAATTTTCCACTGTATAAATCTATTCACATTATCTTATTTTTTTAAAACTCCATATTCCTTTTTATGTAGTTATATGTCAAAAATAGTAAATAGTTAGTTTTATGGCGTACTTAAAATAAAAGTGAGGAAAACAGACCCTTGCTATACCAATAGCTGGTTTGGTTGGATTTTTTTTTTTTTCCTTTTTGTCTTTTTTCATGTCTGGCAACGGATCGCAACCCTCAGTGTCGCGCCCATACCGGACCGGACCGGCAACGGGATCGCAACCCTCGGTGTTGCGCCCGTACCTCGCTCAGCCAGTGAGCGGGAACCGGTCTGTATGTGGGATCCGAACCCTCGGCGGGAGCACCGCTGCGCTGCCAAGCGGCACACTGCTACAGTGCGCCACCAGGCCAGCCCTGGTTGGATTTTTTTTAAAGGAAATGTTATTCATTTAAAAAGAGAGTTGCCAGAAATTTAATAGAATTACCAGCAATGATTATTTCTGAAATGTGTGAAATTTGGAACATAATTATAAAAGGCTAAACACCAAAAGGATTCATTCTTGCTTTTTCTCTTTTTAAAAAAATCCAGATGATTTGTTATACTGTAGTAGAGAATTCTGAACAATACCAGCGTCATCTTAGATCTTGGGTAGGCACAGGCTAAACCCCCTCCACATGAGAAACCTTTGACCTTCTCATAGAAATGGGAACTAAAACAGACTAGACCCCACCCCCCTGCATGAGAAACCATTGAAAACAGAAACCGTCATATAGAAATAGAAATCATACACAATGAAAGTTTTTATGCTTGATTGCTTTAATTGCTCATTTTGGCTTCTGCGACCTAGCTTGCTTTCTGCAGCTGTAACGTAGCAACCTAGCTTGTGTTTTGTACCTGTGTGAACCCGTGTGCCAACGGCATGTGGTTTTTGCCTTTATAAACTCCACAAGACCAAGGCTCGGGGCTATTCTCCAAAAATACCTAGGGGAGGCAGTGGCTGGCCAGCTCATAAAGACTCTGTTAAAATTATTAATTAAGTGTTTGGTTCCTTTCTTGGGTGACAACCTCACAACAATGTCAAGAAGTTCAGCAAGTTACAGTGGCTGCAGCCTTGGTCACCCTCGGAATCTCTGTCCTTCCTTGTGGGACAGAGCACCACACAGAGGACAGCAGCACGTGTTTGATCTGTTTCCTGGGGTTTTCCTCCCAGTCCATCCTTATTGCTCCAGACTCGGACACTTTCTGCTCCAACTCTTGTCTTGTCAGGTTCATGCCACCAAACCCCAGAGGACCAATAACCTGAGCCTTGATATCACCTTCCAGGTAAACGAATATTGTGGGCAGATTCCTATCTGGGTAATTGGGGATGCAGGTTGTTAAAATGGCTTTGATAAATTTGACATCAGGAAGATCACTGGCAAGTCAATCACTCAGCTGTGGATTTATCAGGGCACAGAGGGGAATCCTGTCTTTGTAAAGCTGGGCCATCGATCAAATGTCCCCTTCCCAGACTTGATGAGGCTTGAATTGTGTCATCCAAGTTTTATGTACTAGAAACTTGGCCCTCACTGTGTCTGTTGAGAGGGTGGGAAATCCTATTATGGTAATTAAAAGGTGGGGCCTTGAAGAGGTGATTGGATTGTAGGGCCGTACAGTAGTGAACGGATTAATAATGGTGGTCAGGGGTGTAGTTCTGAGGGCTTTAAAAGGACAGTGCAAGAGGGGCTCTCTCTCTCTGCTCTGCTATTTTCTGCCACGTGAGACCCCAGGGTCACTGTCATCACCTCCAAGACCCTCACCAGCTGTATTCCCTGGACTTTGGACATTCCAGCCCCTGAAACTGTAAGCAACCAGCTTTGTTTTCTTATAAATCACCCAGTTCCAGGTATTTTGTTATAAGCAACAGAAATGGACTAATACAAGGTGCAAGGCCACTCACAAGCCCTCACTGGCTGCTTAACTTCTCAATCATAATCCTTCCTGGGATCTCCGAAACTTCCCCACATTTATTCCTCAGTGTAGCTGCTTCCCACTCAGCCAGTCTCTGCTGCCTGTACATTTCAGTAGCACATTCATCCTCCTCCTTAAGTACCTTGTCATTATCCTCCAGCTCTTCCAAACCTATGTCTTCATAGGTTTCCTCCACTGACTGCTGCAGGACTCGCTGCTCCTCCTTTTCTGTCCGTTTTTCCAATTATTTTAGACTTTCTTTTGATGGCAAGATGCCCTTTTTGCATAAGATGTCATCCCCCTAAGTGTCTGCATTGGGGTCCTGCATCTTGCTTCCAAGCACTCCAGTAAAGTCATTTAATGCAATTTTCTTCATGATCATTCTTCTCTTTTTAAAATTTGAAAATTGGAAAAAAAAATTAAAAACTCACTAATTCACGTTTTTGTTTGAATTTCTTTAATTCTTATATATCTTTTAAAAAGAAAAATCTACAAATTAAAGGGCTGATGTTTTTAGATATGATGTTCTTTTTCAAGAATTCTATTTGTCAATGTTTTTGCATGACTAACTGTTTTCAAATTTTCTCAGTTAAAACCTAGAACCCCAAAAGGTGAGACATATGGTTTTCCTAGACAGAAGAAACTAAACACACTGAGCTTTGTTTCCTTGATATTTAAGTTTGTAACACAGTTGGAAAACTCATTATGGTTGTCACTGTGAAAACAAGAGATTAACTCAGTCAAAAATTCAGCCAGTTAAGTACAAACAAAAAGTAATATCAGACTGGCTGTGGGCATCCCAAGGAGGTTGATGGGGCTTCTGACTGCCGTGCTGGGTGCGCAACTGCTGTGTAGCAGCTGAAGACATGGTGTCTGAATGTGGTTTAATGTACGACCTGAGCTGACAAACCTTCTCAGTCCATCACCTTAAGTCCTTGGAATAGGTATCATGGCATTTCCGATAGGTTGGGTGTAAAGAAAGTTTCAGTCTAATTTATCTTTCCTTATGGCCTTAAGAAGAGTAAACCGTGGCTGACGACTTTATGCTGAGAGAAGTCAGCCAGGGAAGCGTCTTGCTGATGGAGCCATCACAGTTTTCATTCACGTGTTTCTGAGTGTCAGGATCCTCACTTCTCTGGGATTCCCTCTTGGATGCGTTGCCCCGAGTCAGGAAGGACAAGCACAGGTTTTGTCTGTTTTGTTCGCTGCTGCATTTATGGTACTTGTTGAAAGGGGGGAATGTTTCTCTCCCAACCCAGATAGAGATCAGTTTAAAAGTAGTTCCCTCACCTTCTCCCATGTCAGGGAATGAACCACGGGGATGTTCTGATGGGCCAGGAAGACAGAAAACTCCTATTCTGCTCTTTTTTTCTCAATGTCAAAGTCATCCTACCTAAGCATCCTGGGTATAAACAGTTGGCAGAGGTGAGAGAAGGGCGGAGAAAAAGTGGACACGTTCATGACGGAGGGAAGTGATTTTTCCATCAGGCTTATTTAAGATGGTTTTCAAATACTATTTTCTTCCCAATGGGAGAAAAGTGTTCTACAACTGACGGTGGCGTTTTTGTGTCTATCACTGTGTAGGAACTGCTCATTTATGACACTCACAGCAGGTCAGAAGCTGAAGTAGACCATGCAGACATACTGTAGGCAACAGCTCATTTTATCCTCTAGAATTCCATTTATAGTTTGCCTGAATATTCTGAAGCTACATATGTCCATCTTTAGTTGTTTTGGATTTTTTCACCATCAGAAATTGGATGTCAGTGCAAGTATCGCATTACATGTGGATCTGTGAGCTTAAACTGTCCACTGTCCTTTGAAATCAATGACTCAGGAAAAGACGCTGAGGCTGCATACCAGATAGGGGATTGTTCCTACAACTGTGCAGACACCACCTCAAGTTTCCTACAGTAGTTAGTTATTAAATACCTTGCACATAGCAGGTATTCATCCACGGGTGTTTTTCAGATGAAGAAATGAGTGTCCTCTGGGAAAAAATTTTGGGTAACCTGAGTTTTAAAAAGTCATCTACCGCAGTTCCCATTGTAAACCTAGAAAACTTCCCACACTCATGTACTCACTGAAGAACTAACTTTGTTTTCCCTTTAAAGCTAGAGCATAAGGATTAACTAAGACTGTATTGGAAGCAGCTGTCCATCACACTGAAAGACCCTACGTCCTGTCTCCCTGAGACATCTACCTATGTAAACCCCAGCCTCCAGCTGATTGGAGGTAGCAGGACTTTACCCTCTGTCTCCCTGTCAGCGCCTTTCAAAATAAAATGCCTTTCGTTTAAGATCTGCATGGTAGGTGTTACTGGGGACCCTATAGCAGTGAGCACCCAGAGCCACGCATGTCAGAGATTCCCCGACTAAGTCGGCCTCTCACACATCGGCTGTCAGTGATGGGGAATCCACGGGATGTGTTCGTTACCAGCACTAAGTGGTATCGCTCAAACTCACGATACTTTGACAAAGTAGTAGTAGTAGTAGTAGTAGTAGTAATAATAATAATAATAATAATAATAATAATGGTACGGTAGAAATAGTGTGTACAAACGTGTACACACTATTGTGTAAACGTGTAACTGACAAAAGTCAGTTACATTTATTCTGTTTGTTACTTATACCTAAGCTCCCGTATATTCCTGCCGTTTTCATCAAGACAGAGGAAATTAAGTAATGTGAGTACTGCCTTTTAGTTTTAAAATGAAAACACACAAAAAGAACATTATAGTACAAGCCAGTTTATGAAAATTCTGCTAAAATGGTGAAATTACTATGCATGTTTTACAAATTATCCTGTGCTATAAAATAGACCAGCTTCCCAGTTATGACACAGAAAGCTCTCTTAATTCCTAAAATGTGCTGGAGAGTTGTACTTCACAGAAAGTATGTGAAAACGATAATCATTGGGACCGGTATGTCGTTGTTTTTCTTAAAATATGACACCCAGAACAGAATGCCATATTTCATATGTGAGCTGGCTGTGAGGGTGTTTCGTGGCTGTAACGTCTTCTGTTTTCCCGTCGTCTTTAACTTCGGGCATCCCGTGTCACACCAGCTTTTGCAGCAGGTGAATGCTGCCCCTCCCCGTAGCACGCCAGCTGCTGCAGGCAGGATGCTTGGTCTGTCCACCGCTGATTGGCATTCTACGTGCTGCTTGGCGTGCCACACTGCGGTGCCCAGTGCAGTGCCTGGAGCTTAGCTGATGTTCCACAAATATCAAACATGCTTGTCCCACAACCACCCCATCTTTCTCACTAGAGCTACTGTTGATGTTTGATGTGGGTCTGCTATTTACAAAGTGGATTTTTTTTTTTTTTGATTTTGTAGTACTTTCTTCTAAACACATATCGTGTTAGTTTTATCCCAGGTTTTGACCTGTTAGGAGCTCTGCACAGCGTTTGCTCTGTATTTCCACGTGGCACTTCTCTTGCTGTGACCTAGCTATGCTGTTGATGGTGTGCTGTGCACACTTGCAGCCTCCAGCTGTGAATCTGCATCAGCCAACGCATGTGCCCCGCCTTGGTCTCAAGGTGTGCTGGAGACCACCTCACTGGAGTAAACGAGTACACGACTCCTCCCCACATCCATTAGTGACATTTTCACAAACAGAAAAAAGCTTTTCCTTGGTGGGATATGGACAGTCAATGACTACTGCTACATTTTCCTCATGTGTATGTGTGTGTGTGTGTATTTCATTCATAAATTCAAGACGTGCGTATTTCAGGGATGAGGGAATCGGTCAATGCCCACTTTTCCTAGTGCACTGAGGACTTCCTGCTGCATTTCTCATGTGATGCCTATGGTCAGGCTGTGAAACAGTAGAGACAAGAATTATTGCCTTTCTTATTCATACATGAGCAGAAGAGACAAAGATGGTGAATTCTCCACCTGAGTTTAAGCTTGTTCGTCATCCGTTCAGACCGGGGAATAGTCCTCCTGTCTCCTAAACTGACAGTCTTTCGACCCGTGACCCCTCTGCTTTTCACACCTTACGTGCTGTACGCAATTGAAAAGCAGGTGCAGACCAGGAGGGTGGATCATGTACTGTTCACGTTTCCATTTTCTTGTCCCAAACACTAAGAAAAGCTGAACAAAACAGAACAAAAACTATCCCAGACTTACATCTGTTCTGAAAGTCCTGCCTTTCTTTTTACATGTCTGAATGGACAACAGTCAAACGGTCACTCCATGCCCGAGTGGCAGGGAAGGATTCATGGCTGTGTGTTCATTAGAGACTGTTAGAGACCGTCACCAAATCAGAGGAGTTTAAAAATCAGTCCCCATAAATTATCTATAGGGACATAACAATAAACCCAGCCCTCCTGCTGGCTACCTGGATTCCATAGGCACTGGTGTGATATGCTGAGCATCCCAAAGGAGGAAAATAGTCACAAAATATGTAAAAATAGGCTGAGAATCAAATATTAGTCCATGGGCAATACTGTAATTTGACGACCATTAAAAGGCGTTAGTTGGTCACTATTAAACATCCAAACACAGAGAGTTAATCTAAAGTACTGAAAGTAAGAGATCCTGAGAGCCTTGATTACATTCTTAGGTTGCTTTTTGTTTTTATTTTTTAAACTTCAATAACCAAATGCAGACAATTCAAGCTTCAGTGAGTTTTGGGAGGACATAATTCAGTCCACTACAGGCATGGAACTGGGGACTAGGCCCCCCTCCCACAACCGGTTACATCGCCGACACTAAGGAATGTGCCAAAAACATCACCTCCATGTGGGTGGCCCACCACAGCCATCACAATAACCACAGCAGCTGCAAAAGCGGCTAGACACCACAACCACTACACAGAGGGTCCACGAGCCACTGGAGTGCACTGACACAAGGAGAGTCACCAGCAGAGACAAAGAAAAGAAGAGGACGTCTCTCTCCACAAAGCCCATTCCAGAGTGACAGAAGCGGCTGCTCTACGATAATATTGGGGGACCTGATCACACCTCTCAGCATTGGACAGATCATCTAGGCAACAAATCAACAGAGTAACCATTATTCTTTCAGGAGAGAAGAAATCCAGGGTAATTAGATGGGGGAGAAGGAGGCAATGGGGGATGGGGAGAGATTGGACCAGGGGCATAAAGAATAATTATGATTCATAACAATGTGTATGCTAGTAATATTGATTTGATCAACATATCTCAATGTTCAACCCCAAAGATGTGTATGGTCAATTATGATTCATAAAATTTTTTTAAAAAATAGCCAAATGCAGTTGGATTTTTTCCTTTGATAACTGAAATGTATGTTGAGGCCAATAAAATTCATACTATAAGATGAGAAAAATAAAGTTTGTGTGAATCATTTGGAAATCATTCCTCACATTCAAAACTACTTGCTAGACATCCCATTCTCATTAAAAGTGGACCTCGCTATGTGTAGTGGATTGAATTATGTCCCCCCAAACTCCCTGAAGTTTGAATTGTGTCCCCCAAGTTTTAAGTACTAGAAACTTGGCCCCACTGTGACTGTTAAGAGGGTGGGAAATCCTATTATGGTGATTGAAAGGTGGAGCCTTAAAGAGGTGATTGGACTGTAGGACCGTGCAGGAGTGAATGGATTAAAAATAGTGCTGAGGGGTGTGTGGTTCTGAGGGCTTTAAAAGAAGAAGAGAGTCTGTCTGTCTGTCTGTCTCTCTTGCTTTCTCTGCTCTCTCTGCTTCCACCTTCTTTCAATGTGAGACCCCGGGATCACTGTCACCACCAACAGATGGACTTTAGACTTCCCAGCCTCAGAAACTGTAAGCAATGAATTACACTTTCTTTATAAATCACCCAGTTCCATGTACTTTGTTATAAGCAACATAAACACTACACGAAGTTCCTTTGTTACAGTCTTGCTAAATTAACTTCTTTCTCTCTTTTTGAATCGAGTTCTGCTCCTTAAAATTTATTTGCACTCCTCGGCTTCAGACCCCAGTTCTGAGCTGTGTCTCTCCTGGTCTTTTCGGGGAGGTCTTTGCTTTTCCTCTTTGTCAGAGTTTAATCATTTCTGCCAGCTCAGGGCTGTGGAAATCCAATGTGCAGTGCACGAGCAGAGTCTGCGTGCGAGAATCACAGCCACATAAAACGGATCTGCTGTGCAGCCTCCGTAATAAAAATGGAGAGGTGTTTTAATTTCATTTCCTTGTTTTTTAGGATTATGGGTGTTTCCCAGTCCTCCTGCTAAAAGATCCAAATAAAGCTTCAAGGTGAATAATCCTCAACCGACACCACTGAAGAGAATTACCTACTCAGAATAATAGTCTACCAAATGCCTGCACATAAATTGTAAATTAAATCAGCCTGAATAACATGGATTAACATAATTTCCAAAATAATACACGAGTATTTTTTTTACTTTTGTTAATACTTCGTCAGTGAGAAACATTCTGTTCTTACTGCTTCCATGAGATATAAAGTGCATAAAACTGGATGGGAGGGAAAACAGGCTCACATGGGTAAGATAGTTGTCACTATATCCCACGGAGGGGCGAAGACAAAACTTGCCCACAGCACGATGAGGTCCCACAGGCCCCTGGCAGCATTGCAAGTTCCGAGGGTCATCTATCGGTGGTGGACCAGGCACCCTGTGATGAAATGACCAGGACTCCCAGCATCGCAGCCTTGGCTTGTTGCCAGCCCCCCTGTGGCAAACGTACGGCCTTGGAGGCTGGGCTGCAGCCTGACAGCCTCTTTCTCAAAGGATGCACCTGCAGCTCAGGTGGCGGTGTGAGCTGGAGGGTTCGTGTAGAAGACCCTGAACATGGCCTGTGAATCTGATGAGTTCTCAATAGGTGTCAGTGCCAGAGATACACAGGTGATTCTTGATACTTTACAATCAAAACACACAACTGAAAAGATTTTATGATTGACCACCTGTCCCAAATAAGAATAAAATAATTTCTATCACAGCCCCACCCCCGAAAGAGCTTGGTAGAACAGGTGCCGTGGCCCTGGAGGAGTCCTGTTAAAATGTTGCAGTGACTGAGGTGGTCTCCTACCTGGTGGTCCATCTTGGACTAGCAGGGCTGAGCCAGGAGGAATGTAGTCCCACTGTGTGCGGCTGTGGCATCTTTATGCTGTTGCATGTGGGACCGACTCCATGTGAAGAGGAAAGTAGGTGGGCATTTGGTCACTTGTTTCTTTTCTCATAAAAAAGACTTTTGTTTTTTAATTTTAAAAAGTGCATCCTTTGGAAAGGATTGTATATATATATACAAATATAAAAGTAAATTTAGTATCAAAATTTCCTGGGAAAATATTTTTTTTTCAGTATCCAGGAAAAGCAAATTTTTTAAACTCTTGAGTTTTTTCATAAAAAAACCCCCAAAAAACAAAAAAACACTTCAGTTTCTTTACTCTTTAGTACAGAAGAACACCTTCTACATTTGAGTGGGCTTAGGCTTTTTGGCATCAGGAAAGAAAATGGAAATCTGTTCAATTTGGAGATCAAAATATCTCACTGGAAGAGAAACTGGAGAAAGGGAAATTTCTAACTTTTTCACTTGGTGAATATTTCATAAAATTCTAACTAGCTCCTATTACTATTAATATGAATAGAAAGCCTGAGTTAAAACAAGAGAATAAACACCTACACAGAAAATTGTTGTCTGATGCTCCCTGAACACCAATCACATAGCAGAGTATTTTTTAAAAATTAATTCAAGTACTCTTCCATGGAAACCATTAAAATGTTAATAGAAAACTTATCGATACAGATATATATCTTCTAAAAAGGAAGATGTATTTTTAAGCACATAAAAACATTGGTTATAAATATTGGATATATTAAAATATTTTCTTTCTCCTAAATATCAGACAAACAAAAGGTGGGTGGGAGGTAGGGAGCTGCGAATAATTGCTGAGAGCTGAATCACCTCATGGGACATCAGATCTTTAGCATCTGCACTTTTCTATACTAACAGAAGCTGGAAGAGCTAGAGCAGCTATTTATGTTCTTATCTTCTTATACTTCACAGTCTGATGGTTTTATGTTCATCCTTTATTTAAAGCCTTGACGAATGAGTACATAATCTTGACTTTTCCTAACACCAGTCTCTATGCCTAAAAGAAAATTTAAAGAACTCCAGTAAATTGCTTTTAATAACAAAAATAGAAAGTGTCCCTTCTTAGAAGTCATAAACAACCTGAGAAACAAGGAAACTAAGATATGTGCTAAATTTGATGAATTAGGAAAATAATTTAAATTCACATTTAAATGATACGTTATTCGATTGTATAATTAATTTATAAATATTTGGTATTAAAATTAAATAATTAAAATTACTTTCCTCATGTATTTCTTCCACCACCCATGTATCAAATCCCTTACTCTGATCCCCATTCGTGAAAAAGGGAGAGACGACAGACACATCCAGGGAAATCCTTCCTTCGGAGGACAACAGTGGTGCTGACCTCTCAGTATTTTCCATTCTATATTTTATGAAAATAAAGTCTGGATTTGACCAGTGTGGGAGTGGAGTGTGTGGTGCTACAGGGCTTTCTCGTTGTCTGGAGACATGCAGGGGGTGAAGGTCTCACGTGGAATTCGGTTCTCCTCACCACGTGTTGCTTGAACAGGTGCTGGGCTCACGTGTCAGACTTAACAAGTAGGACCCATCTTTGGAAACTAGTGACATATTTTATTGGTATTACAACTATAGGCTCATATAAAATCACACAAAGGTGCAATAGTGTGCAGGAAAGATTCATTTCTTAAGAAAATAATTTAATTTTTCAGCACTCGGCATAAGCAATTTTCAGTGGCTATGCATACACTTTCTTGTGATACTGTGATTGTCTATAAACATGGGGTCCACCGTGGCCACCTTGGCTGCTATGAAGGCATGTACGCAGTGCAGAACGGCGGTCAGATCCTGGAACTCGAGCTCCTGGAAGAAAAAAATGTGTTAAATGTGTTGATCATAATTACTGGAAAAACACATTACACATATGTTTAAATTTCTGTACTTTGTGAACTCCAAGAAAGTAAAAATACACATAAAATAAGTAAGGTTTAAACTAAAACGTAGAGTAATATGATCAAAAGTGGCATAAAAATGAATATATGGGGTTTTCTTAGTGCTGATACTGTGACAATTTAGCTTAAATCCTTTATTTTCTTATAATGTGGGTTAACACTCATTTTCTTTATTTTGCAACCAAAGTTGATCAGTGCTGGGTCCTAATCAGACCTGATCATCGGGGTCATGAGTGCATCCTCTGGAATTCCTTTGTTCCCCTTCAATGTTGGCATAACAAATTCCCAAATTTCAAAATAGTGAACAAAAAAATTCCTTTTAAGATGACAGCTAATTGATAGACATCCTATTTACTAAATTTCTTCAAATTCTAGCATGTTCCAAACTGCTGAGATGACATCAGAAAGGAAACCACTTCACTTTCAAGGAAAAGACCTCCAGCACACGCTGGCGTGCCAGTCCCACAGCTGTGCTCCCCTCAGCATCGCTAAACGCAGGATGTCTGATATTTTCATCCTATGGCAGGATGAAGGGTGATGGAGTTTGGACCTGTTGTCCCCCCAAAACTCATGTGGAAATCTGATCTACAATGTGACGGTGTTGGGAGCTGTTCGAGTCATGGGGGCGGATCCCACATGAATGGATTAATGCTCTCCCTGGGGGGTAGGGGTCCTGCGTGAGTTCTCACTGTATTAGTTCCAGGAAGAGCTGGTTGTTTAAAAGACCCTGGCACCTCTCCTCTCTCTCTCTCTCTCTCTTGCTTCCTCTCATCATGTGATCTGCTTGTACCCGCCGGCTGCTGCCACTTTCCACCATGAGTAGAAGCAGCCTGAGGCCCACGCCAGATGCAGCTGTCCCAGAATCGTGAGCCAAATAAACCTCTGTTCTTTATAAATTACCCAGTTTCATATATTCCATTATAGCAGCACCAAACGGACTGATGCGGAACTGATGGAAAAGGTGTACACGCAGGCAGAGGAGGAGAGCGGCACACCTGCAGGGACAGCCGTCCTTCCTCGACCTCCACCTCAGCTTCTCTGAGCTGCTTCTTTTCATAGCCCAAAGATTTGACATCTCAGAAATGCTTAAAACTTGCTTTACAGTGTGAGGTCATCTCAGTCTCTTTCTTGGTCTTCTCTGCATGCCTGCCTTCTAGAAACTGCTCCTCTCTTGGGATGGGTAAGGACCTGGGGTGCCAAGCATAGACCTGGGGAGGTTGACATGGGTGATGAGGACAGGGAGGCCAGGGTTTGCAGTTTGGTGTGACCAGGTGTGAAAAGTGAAAACCTGAAGCTTGCTGTGGATACTCTGCTGCCAAGTGCAGGAAGAGAGCCTTTCAGAAATTGAGTTCAACACAGAGAAACACGCCGCTGAGAAACAAACAAGAACACTGAGTGACCTGGGGTCTGCCTGTGCCGGGAGCTGCCCTCGACCTTCTGGTCACTGAAAACATGGGAATCCCTTTTCCTCTATTCCAAGGTGAACTAAGTTCCTCCTTGCATGCAACCCTAACCTTGACAGCTACACAATTACTTAGTTATTTTGGCTTTCTGAGTGAAGATGAGCAAAACGCTCAAGATGTCGAGGTGCGTTCTCTGGCATAGCTGTGTAACATTTCAAGAGTTGCATAGAGAATCACTGCACTTGCTAAGCAGGACCCTCACTTGGGTTGTTTGTAGACCCATGAGCTGCCCGACCCCTGTGCTAAACTTTAATTCAAGCTGGATCCACTAGTTGTACCCACACCGTCAGATGGTACTCAAAATCTTTTATTTGCTGTGATTTACCCCTGGAATAAAGAAAAATCCAGTAACTTCCTAGAAGAAACACAAGGTTCTTGGAAACAACACATACTCTAATTCAATTTATGTGTTTCTAAATAGTAACTACTGAGCTTCTCGAAGGGACATTAGGAAAAAAGAGCTATAATGTCCACATAATCTATGCTTCGGGGTCTTGATTTTAGTTATGCAAATTGGAAATTGCTTTACAAGTTCCCAAGACTTATCAAATAACAGCACAATGTGCCAAAACAAGAAACCAAATGGCCACCAGCATTAGTGAACAAATTTGAATGCAACATCAGTAGGTTTTTGATGTTATAAGTTGAAGCCACATTGCAAAATTTTTTAAAGCACTTGCAGGACAGAGTGAACTCGAACCACTAAATTCCACGCAAAATCTCAGGCAAAAGTGCTGAAATTCAAGATTCACATTAAAGCTTCTGAAACAGTTAATTCCATCTTGACCAAACCACTGAGTGAAGGCACCATGTGAGCAGAGGTCAAAACATAATATCTCTGGTCTGGTTAATCTAACCAAATATTGCTGGCAAGGCTATCCTGAATTAGAACTTTGCAGCTAGAGCCAATCAAAACCATATTTTGACATTCTGCTTGAATGGCATACACATGTTGTAGTCTAAGTCTATGACTTCATGTCTCCATCCCTCCCTGCTGTACTCCCAAACATGTGTGTACATGTTGGTCACCGGCTGTCATACTTGGCCCTGCAGAAGAAAGTGGACCCTGAAGGCTCTTTGGGTTGCTATAGTACAGGAAACAGATCGGTACAGAGAATTGAGTCAGGAAGTGTCAGCCTAATATAACAAGAGAAAGGCTCTCTAAAAACAGTACGTTTATTGGAAAATAAGCAGGAAATTGCAATTTGGGATATGTGTGCTATGACATGTTATAGGCATATCTGGAAAGGTTGGGGAAGGAGAAAATTTAAGGTCTAAGTGAGAAAGGGTACACAGGTTGTTCTGAAACAAATGTCCTTGGTTGGCATTAGCCCAGTGTTGAATAGGTGGTTGCTGGGTAGGGCTCCTTGTAGAAATGTTTTTTTGTGCAAGATTGTGTTGGCCTTTGAGCAAGGTTGTGGTTTTGGCAGAGTCTTTTGTGACAGTGCTTATTATCAGACACATATGCATGAGGACCCCCCCTCGTGGCCTCCCAACACCATCTTGTTAGGATTTGACGTAGGGATCTATCGTGGCATCAGTGACTTTCCCATTTCCCCCTTTGGATCAAGATTTTTCTCTGAAAGCACTGCTGACCATCAGCCTGTGCTTAGGTTTTTATTGTCTCTCGGTGCTGAGATGAACCTACCCACTCAGGCTGGTCCCACATCAGGGAAATGACCAGCAGTTCCGAGGCCATGTCAGAAGACTTTTAGCCACATTTGAGCTCCAAGGGGTTTGGAGGGAGCAGCTCTCAGGCTAAGCTGCTGGATCTTATTGCTTTGTTTAATTTTGTCTGTGTTTTGAGCATTGGTGATCATCTCAAAGCACTGGGACAGTATTCTCTTCTTAGGAGTGTTGTTTCTTCAGAGGTTCGACTGGCAATAGGTACAAAGTTTAAAATGGAAAATACAAAACAAAACCAACAGGAGTATAACACATTCAGTTTGTACGATGGTTCTGAACCAAGAGCCAAGCCTAAGGTCACTAACTAAACAAATTAAAAGACCATCAGAGATGGAGTGAGACCTGTTGTTGTTATTGAGTCTGTTTTCTTATTATAAGTAGTTGAGTCTCAGTTTCCCCAGAGGAATTTATCCAGGCACAGCATGTATTATTATGGCACAGATATCTCCTTATTTAGCTATTCAGCAGCAATTCTATTACCTAGTATCCTGTGACAGTTAAATTAAAGCAGAGAGTGCTAACTATAAATAGGGACGATTAGGACAATTTGAACAAAAAGTTGTGTTAAGGATGTTCTTAGAGCTACCCATCAGGTGGACTAAAGGATCTCTTAGGTCCTATAAAGATTTGATTTTGGCATGAGATTCAACATTTCATAAAGTTACATGCAGAAACTACTGACAGTGAAATTTTAATTACAGCATTATCAGGCCAAGCAAAAAATGGTAGGCACAAGGAAGAAAAAATTGAGAGATCAGAGTCTCATTATGATGGGGAGTCTTGTTCTGTTGTCTTGGGAAAAGCTGCCCACAGCTTGAAACCATCAACTTCTCACCCTGGTTTGTGGTTTAAGTGTCTCTGATTATGGCACTAGGTGGCTTGGTGAACTTTTGGTGTGGCCCGTACATTGGACACAAATTTTCTCCCTCAAAATTTACGTCAAGTGGTTTGGCTCCAACTTATAGGGCTTCAAAAACAGACCAGTTCATGTTCTTAATTAGAGAGTTGTAGCTGGATATTGGCAGAAACTAGAAGAATTTAGAAATTAGGCCAGCGTACAGGTAGATAACAAAAGGCAAAGTAATGAACAGGACTATGATCTAATAATAGGTATACTAGAGATTTCTTTAGAAACACAATTTTTTTTCTCTACAGTTACCCCCATATTTTACCAAAAATAATCAGAGTAAGACCGATCTGTTTGCAAAACAGTTCTCGGCTCATTAACCTGGGCCTGAATATTCACATAAGTACAGCAGGAATAGTGACTAACCATGGAGGAATTTCAGATTTATAAACCTCTCAAGTTTAGGAAGCCAAACCAAGACAGATTTCAGATTTTGTCTGCAGTACCTATGAGCGAATTTTAAATATGACGTCCTAGTCGAAACCTTGGTAATACAACCAATGTTTCCAATTATATCGTGTTATGAAGAGAGCAGATTCTTACTGAACTTATGCAAATAACCATTTACACAAAAATGTGGATACTTAACAAGTAGTTTTTGAATTCTGGAGGGATCAGATAGAAAAAGTAAGTGTATCCATTTTTGTTCACAAAAGTGTACTTTACCAAATTACTGTAAGCTACAGACAGTTTAAATGGAAAAAAAGAAAGTTTCCTTAAATCTTCAAAATGAAACATTAAAGAACCAGCAATGTTTTAAATAAAAAGTCATAAAACATTGGCCTCATTATTTATTTAGTTTCATGTAATTAATCCTTCTTCTTGATCTTGGTTAGCAGGTTCGTGAACCCATCAACTTCTTCATTAAGAGTTTTGAAAATTCTTACTCAGTCCCAATGGTAGTTTCTTAAAAGCAATCCAATGCCTACATCCCAGAGTACTTGCCAGAGCTTTTGCCTTGAATTTCTTTGAAGAAAAACAATTGTGGATTGTAGCTGATTATAACTGCTTTTAGAGAAGAATCGAAACAGTAACTGTCTATAAATGACAAAAATTGGAAATGGCCATGGTTAAATACCTGATGATAGTTCATTAGAACCAGAAATTGACAGGGAAATTTGGTTATTTCTGTGGCATACAACAATTTAGCTTAATTATAAAAACTACATATCAGATTTTCAGAAATTCTCATACAATTTTTTGGAACACCTGTATTAATAACACACTTATAAACGTAACTTAAAGAAGGTTTAGCACCACTTTCTATTTGATAAGGTTTCTCTAGTAATTTAATACAGTTGTCTCTTAGTATACATGGGGATTACTTCCAGCACCCGCTATGGATACCAAAATTCAGGAATGTTCAAGTCCCTTATATAAAATGATAGAGTATTTGCATATTGCCTATGCAATGTTTCATTCACTTCAAATTATCTCTAGCTTACCTAATTCAATTGTAAATCCTACATAAATAGTTGTTATACTCTATTGTTTTTATTTGTATTACTTTTTATCATTGTATTGCCTTTTTTTTTTTTTGTTTCTTTTTCTAAATACTTTTGATCTGAGCTTGGTTGAATTTGCAGATGCAGAACCTACAGGTATGGAAAGTTGACCGTATATCAAGGACGTCTGATTAGTTTAATAACTTTCTTTTTAAAAGGACTCAATTTAGAGTTCGATTTTGAGAAGTTTATCAAAAATATCAAAGGTCTAAAACATTTAATTAAATAGTATCACAAGTCATTCATTTAGCCAGAGTGATAACTAAAATAATGTAAAAGTAAATACAAAAACTTACAGTTATAGGAAAAACCTTAGCTCTTATAACAGAGAGAACTCACATTTCTTAAAAAATTAAAGACCTAATAAAAGGTAGCACAAAGCACAAGAAATTATTTTGTTAAAACACAAAATCATTGTTTCCTAGGACAATTCCCTAAAAGGTTAAACAACAACAAATATACATATATATATATATATTTATATAAAACTCTCACAATCTTTTATTAAGAACAGATCAATAATTCAAGAAAACCTCGTTGTTTTAACACAGAGAACCAAACTACAAAGATGCACAAGTGTCAGGCGTTTCATGTGCTCCTAGGCTTATGATGAAAGATGGGGTTACGTCCAGACAAACCTATCGTAAGTTGAGGATACCATTGTTGGAAAAGCACACTTCTGACTTACAGTATTCTTATCTTACGGTGGGCTTATTGGGATGTTTCCCGCTGTAGGTTGAGGAGCATCTGTATATAGTAACATGGTAGCGTAGGATAGAAAGTCAGACAGACAGACAGAAAGTTCTTATCACACTTATGATATACGAATAACTTACACTGTTTACAAAATGATTGTCTTCTGCGCTACAGGAATTTGTTATGGGTTTAAAGGATTTTATACCATATATACATGTATAAACATACAAACACAGTCAAAGATCTAATAGCTTTCATTTAAAAATTTTCGGCCACAAGGCAGTAACATAGTAATAAAAATTCATTGGTTCATCTTTACCTAAAATTTTAATCTAAATTGTGTCTTTGACAAAAATGGGACAGGTTAAGGTTACCTGTTTACCTGGCTAGAGCTTTTCAACAATGCTCCTATGAAAAGGCTTTTAAGAATTTTTATTTGCCCAACTTTCAAATAGTTATTTTTTCTTTTTTGCTTTTGGACTATCAATTTTTCAATCTCCTATTCCATCACCCTAAGCAATTGTTAGCCAGGAAAACCTAAAATTACATTTTTAAAAGGAAAGATTGTTAGCTGTCTAGGTTATTGGCTGCCATGGAGATAGTACAATTGTCAGACCATTAATTGGAAAGCTTTTACTTTCTCTATCTTGGCTGGAGTACCAAAAGATTAAAAAAATACTCCAAGAAATCTTGAAATCAGTAACAGACTTATCTTTCTTTTTCTTTTCTTTTTCTTTTTTTTTTCTTTTTGTTGTTGTTCTAGTTGCTTGATCAGTCAGTGTGAAAAGAGAAACACTACAGGATGGAAACTTTTTATTACAGTTCTGAGATCAAGATTTTGATCAAGGCACAAGGTGGTTAAAATGCAGACCCGGTGATCTGAGGACCTAAATTTTATAAACACTTATCTAGTTCTTTCCTTTTAATTTCCTGTGGGGTAAGCAGGTAACCAAGCAAAGAAGGCAGACGATTCAAAGTAAGCAAATTAAACTGGAGAGGTTAGAAGTCTCTACCTGCCAACCAAAAATATCGCATTATTTGTGAGGGGCATTCGAGACTTTTAATTTTAAACACAATTCTGAAAATGCAGTGTTGTTCATCTAGAAGTTGCACATATGGCCATTGTATTTCTAAATTACCCTATGCATGAGGATGGTCCACAATGTTTGAACATACAGCCAGCTGGGGTTCCTGAAAGAGAGTTGTCCTGACCTGCCTTACGACTCGGAGATCCCATTCCATTTCCTATTCATATCTCAAGAGATAAAAGAACATCCTGTTAGCCTTACAGGGAAATTAAGGATGTGGAGCAAAGTGTCTGGTTTTGACACGTGTGCCTGGCATGGGATACTTGTTTTACTTGGTGGACGGCCTCTGCCCTAGGTGTCCAATCTGTGAGTAAGGTTTCACTGTTGCACAAAAACTTTCATGAGTATGGCAGACACCTTAGTGGTAATTTTTTTTTTTTTTTTTTTTAATGACCAGTACGGGATCGCAACCCTCGGTGTCGTGCCCGTACCGGGGACTGGCAACGGGATCACAACCCTCAGTGTTGTGCCCATGCCACGCTCAGCCAGTGAGCGGGAACCGGTCACCACTTGGGATCCGAACCCTCGGCGGGAGCGCCGCCGCACTCTCAAGCGGCACACTCTCCAGTGCGCCACTGGGCTGGCACCCATAGTGGTAATTTTGCCTGTCTGTGGAAAAACTGAGGCAAAATTTGCCTCACATTGTTCTTTGGAGAATGAATTCCCTCATAAAATAGTGTTGACTGTCCTAATGGCTTTTAACTCTTCATCTAGTGTCCACCATTTAGAAAGTAATTTTCTCTTGGAAGATGTTCAGAAACAAGAAAACATAATTCACCAAAATTTTAAACCAGGCATGCATACCAAATCAAAAATGAGACCAAAAGTGTACTCACCAGAAGGACAGTGTCCTTTATATCAGAAAGAACTTGCCAGAAAAGACAAAATATCTTTTATAATCCCAAGAAGGATGCAATGTTCTTTATTACACAAATCAGATCCTGAATAAAGTCTGAGAGCTTAAACAAAAGAGAAAGCTCAGATCCTAAGAGGAGACACACCGGGTAGAACAAGGGAGTCATGGAAACGGAGAGTGCAAAGGACTCAGGTGGGTACCACACCCAGTTCCAGCAGTCTCCAGTTCCTTTAGAAGGTGATATCTCTTTACATCCTACTTCTCTGACATCAGATTCTGTCAACCTAAAATAAATGACAGAGAGGGAGGCTCTCCAAAAACAATGAGTTTATTTGGATATACGTAGGGGATTGCAATCCAAAATTTGTGTGCTATGATGGCTCAGAGGCCCTTCTGGAGAGATTCAGGTAAGGGGAAACTTTTAAAGGCAGAGAGAGGAAGTTTACATAAGTTGTTTTGAAACAGTTATATTTGGCTTCAAGGATTAATAGCAGGGTGGCATTAATTCAAGTTTGAGCAGGGAGATGCTGGGTAGGTGTCCTCATAGAAGTGTTTTTGTGTAAGGTCGTGGTGGCCTTTTTGCAAGGCATGGTTTTGGCAGAGACTTTGGTGATAGTTCTTGTTATTAAAATGTGTGTGTGTGTGTGTGTGTGTGTGTGTGTGGAGTCCCTTCACGCCCACCCAGCTCCAACTCATTAGGGTTTGATATAAGTGACTCCACCTTGGCATTGGTGACTTTAACAGAAGTTATATTGAAATGTGATGGCATCAACAAAGCAGCATTTCCCTGAGCTTGTCTGACAGTATTAAGTGTTATATTTTTTAAAAAGGAGTTCTTCATTCAAACTGGTTTGAACAAAAGTGGATTGGAGAAGCCTAGAGAGCTTTTGTCACTGTGGAACTGCCCAGCCCTCTTACTATGCTAATGGTATCGTCTGTGTCCAAGGGTGATTTAGCATGCTTTGTTTCTCAAACTTATTTGACTTTTCAAAATGGGGCAACTTGGATAACCATTTAGTAAATGTTGTAATGGGATTATGAGAACCTTGTGCACACTTAGTAGGACATATTCTTTTTTTTTTTTTTCCTTTTTGTCTTTTTTACTGACCGGTAACGGGACTGCAACCCGCGGTGTCGCGCCCGTACTGGGGACCAGCAATGGGATCGCAACCCTCGGTGTTGTGCCCGCACTGCGCTCAGCCAGTGAGCGGGAACCGGTCTCCACGTGGGATCCAAACCCTCGGCGGGAGCGCCGCTGCTCTCCCAAGCGGCGCACTCTCCAGTGCACCACCGGGCCAGCCCAGGACATATTCTTATAACAAAATATTCTCATAATTAGTAGAAGGTAAAGTATCTTGTTGATTCAGTCATAAAGTCATAAGCCATAAAAAATGAAAAGAATTACACCACAACTACTCAGAAAATCCCATTCGTTCCCCAAGATAGGACAGAGAGATCCGAGTCCAGTGCCCGAGGCAAAGTCGATAAATCTAGAAGACAGCTCAGGCCCTTGACAATGTTCCCAAGGACTGGGTTCACCTGCACTGCGCTGTTGAGATGACGGAGTTGATAGATGCTGCTGGAGTGGTGGGGACAGCTGCTGGGAATAGGATCGCCAAAGGGACTGTCTTAAGCAAGACGAGGCTGCTGGGACATGTGCAGCAGAAAACAGGGTTGACTGGAATTGCTCTGAAAACCGGGCTCCAGTGAAATGCCACACAAGCACTGCTCTCTTATTTTAGGGGTTCTTTCTTCACAGATGTTACAACAAAAACACCCATCTCCTTCCTGAGTGAAAAGTTCCCTCATCTGTGTATGATGCTGTGTCTGGCGAGGTGCAACCAGACACTGTGTGTTTGCCTCTTCTGTCTGCAGTGAGGAAGAAAGAAAATCTCCTAGAGAGATTTTATTTAAGAAAAAGAAAGAAAAAACACTAGCTTTGCCTCCCGGAGTTATGCAAACATCAGGCAAATAGACAAGGCAGGGAGCCTCCCCTCCCAGTGTCGTAGCAGGCCGGTGCATAAACAGCCCAATGGCCTGGAAATAAAAGCACGTAAACACCCACCTCCCCATGTAAGTTGGGCTGGTGGAAAGGCTTCACCACAGAGGGAAGTCTCCAGAACAGGCTGGGCTGGTGATCCAGAGTCCAGGCTCCTGAAGATTGAGAGGGAGGGATGTTTCCAGAGCATCCCCTGGCTGGAGCTGGAAACCCCTCGGACCCAGGCTCCTCCACAGATGCGCAGAGCATGTGGCAAAGCCTCTTGAAGCTGGAAAGCCAAGAAAAGAGATTCTCCCCTAGAGCCTCCAGAAGGAATTAGTCCTGCCGCACCTTGATTTCAGCCCCATGAGAAAAGTTCTCAGAGAAGTGTGAGATGATAAACATGTGTTTGTAAGCCACCGAGTTTGCGGTAATTTGTTAAAGGACTAATAGAAAACTAATACAGATGACTTCTTTAGATAATATCAGTACATTTTTTTTCTGTAGGGATAGGTGGGATAGAATTTTTTCTGTGTCCACAAATTTTATGCGAACAAGTGAAGATAAATGACCATTTTTGGTTGAAGAAGTTGAGCATTTCCATCCATTCATTTGTTTTTGGTAATATTGCTAAATAGAAGAAAGATACGAAAAAACTAAAGTGCTTCCCCATGTTTCCAGAGAAAGGTAGCATCCTATCAGAGAAAGAAAACCATAAAGAAATAAAACAATGACCCCAAATGACAATGGGTTTGTTAATGGACTAGGAGATAAATAGTAGTAATTTAAGAATAAATAAATAAATAAATAATTAAATAAATAAATAATTTATGAATACTGCTTAACGACAGTCATTGTTTTAATATGTAATGAAAGTGTAATATGTGCTTACAGATAATACTCCATCTTTGAATCTCTGAAATCACAGGCTATATGATGCCCAGGTTTTGGCTGGCTCTACACTTGGTGATTTCGTGCCATGTGAAACCACTTATCTTAAAGCTCATGCCAAGCCAGTCCGTGGGCTCTGAGGCTCTGGGAAGGGTGTGCAGACACTTTCAAGCTGGGGCAGTTAGGTATGATCTCTGACTGCACAGGCCGCTGGAAATGCCTACTTACTGTGAAATTGTGCAGGTTACACCACCTCCCAGTGTCTCTCCTACCTTATGTCTAGAGAGGGGAGATTTGCACTGCTGGCTCGAGAACATAGAATGAGATCATTTGGGTATGGGATGTGTCCTGCGTGGTGTGAAGTGAGTGCTGAATAACTTCTGATGACAGCAACAAAAATTAGAACAAGAGTCCATGCAACGGCTTCCCAGAACTTAGAAAATATCTACTTATTTTCATTTTTTTCCTCAGATGCCCACATTTTGTTAAAATTTCAGGTGTAATGTGCAATAGGGTTTCCTGTATCAGGGATTAAAAACAGCATGGTGTGAAAAGGCGTAGGTCTGGCATGGTGCTCTGGTCTTCCTGCTTTCTGTCTTTGTAATCTGTGTTACACACTGTGTCCAAAGAGCAGGTGTCTTCTGGCGCTCCCTGGCCAGGCCACTCAGCAAGCCTCAATGGCTCGCTACTGCCCTCGGGAGCAGGGTCCTCCTGGGAGTCAGGCATTCAAGATCATGGTGCTCCCACCGTCTTTCCCAGCCCCATCCCCGCTTCACCTGCAGCGTCTTTGTATTTCGGGGAGAGGAACCCCCCAAGGTCTGTGCTTTCCTACCCCACACCTGTGAACACAGGTTTCGTCTCTCCCTCTGCTGGGAACATCCCCAGCGCCACTCTGTATATGACTGTCCCATCCTTCCCATCCCTCCAGGAGCACCGCTTCCTCCACCAACCACCCTTTCTCCAGAGCGTCAAGCTGCATATCCACCTGTGAGCTACCACCGCAATTCATGAACACAGCTTCTGTGGAAAGAGCCTGTTCTGCTTGTTTTATACTTATTGGGATCGCATCTTTTCCACTAGACTGGACTTTTTTGAGAACAAGATGTTTTTTTTTCTGCTTTCACCTGAACAGTGTGTGTGCTTGAGGGAAAAGGAGGAGGAGGGAGAGGAAAGGAGGGGGAGAGGGAGAAGAAATAGCAAAAACTGGCAGAAGTCAGTGCTGTCTGGAGAACTCGAGGTCTCAAAAATCAACAGAGCTCAACTTTAGTGACTGAACACAGAACACCAAAGATCATTGAGTTTGGAAGAAAAAAAATAACTTGCATTCCTGTATACATGCATTGTTTAAAGACACTTTTATATTCTTGCAGAAAAAATGAAAATTAAATTTATGGAGATTTAAGCAGTATAACTTTCCTCCTTTCCTTATCATTACCATGCTTCTAATGATAAAAATTTGAAGAGTTAAGGAACTAAACATCAAAAATAAATTTATAAGAACTTAGTGTCCTTATGAGTAGACAAAGTGATACCAGAGCTCTCTCTCTGTGCCATATGTGGACATGGCAAAGAGGTTTTGTAAAACAGGAAAAAAGGACTCCCAGGGACTGAATCTGCCAGCCTGGGTCTTGGATTCCCCAGGCTCAGACCCAGGCTCCAGAATTGTGAGAAATAAATGTTTGTTGTTTAAGCCACCCAGGGTATGGTATGTTTTTTTTTATACAGCTCAAGCTCATTAATACAACCAACTAAGAATAAAAAGAGAGAAAACTCAAGTGTATATAATCAGAAATGAGAGAGGAGATATTACAACTGATGTCTCAGAAAAAAAAAAAAAGAAATATAAGAGACTATCATGAAAAATTGTGTGTCCCCAAATGGTATAACCTAGATGAAATGGATAACTTCCACTTCTTAGAGGCATAAAAACTACTGAGACTGAATCAGGAAGAAACAAAATCTGAGCAAACCAATAAATGAAAAGGAGAAAGAATCATCAAATAACTTCCAACAAAGGAAAGCCAAGAACCAGATGGCTTCACTGGAGAATTCTGTCAAACATTTAAAGAAAAATTAATGACAATATCTCTAAAATTCTTTCAAAAAATTGAAAAGGAAGGAACACTTTTAAACTCATTATATGAGGCCAACATTACCCATATACCAAGACCAGTCAAGGACACTACCTGCCAACTGAATTCAACAGCACATTAAAAGAATAATAAACCATGACTGAGGGGGATTTGTCTCTGAAATACAAAAATAAAAATCACATGATCATTTTGAAAGATGTAAGAAAACATTTATCAAAACTCAACAGCCTTTTATCACAAAAACAATAAAAAAGTAGAATAGAAGAAAATTACCTTCAAGTAATATAAGGCCACATATAAAAAGTTCACAGCTAATATCATCTTCAATGGGGAAAAGCTGAAAGCTCTTCCTTTAATATCAGGAACAAGACAAGGATGTCCACTCTTGCCGCTCCTATTCAACATAGTACTGGAAGTTCTAGCCCAGAGCAATTAGGTGAGAAAAAGAAATATAAGACAACCAATTGGAACAGAAAGAAGTACAATTACCTCTGATTATAGAAACTGACCTTATGTGTAGAAAATCGTAAAGATTCCACATTATACACACAAAAACTGTTAGAACCTAAAAAACGAATTCAGCAAAGATGCAGAAGACAAAGTTAACATACAAATTCAGTTGCATTTCTATGCAGTAATGATGAAAAATCAGAAAAGAAATTAAGAAAACAATCCCATTAACAACAGCATCAAAAAAAAAAATACTTAGGAATAAACTTAACCAAAGAAGCAAAAAGACTTGCACACTGAAAACTATAAAACATTGCTGAAGGAAATTAAAGACACAAATAAATGGAAAGATATCCCATATTCATGGATTGGAATTCTTAATATTGTTAAAATGTTTATACTACCCAAAGATATCTATAGAGTCAATGTAATCCCTATCAAAATCTTAATGGCATTAAAAAAAGTGTACAATTCATATAGAACCTCAAATGTCCCAGAATAGGCAAAGCAATCATGAGAAAGAACAAAGCTGGAGGCCCCTCTATTCCTGACCCCAAATCATATTAGAAAGTCACAGTAATCAGTACAGTATACTACTGTCACAAAGACAGACATGTGGACCAATGGAACAGAATAGGGAGCCCAGAAATACGTGCACCCCTGTATAGTCAAACAATGCTTAACAACAGGGCCAAGACTACACAATGGGCAAAGAATAGTGTCTTCAGCAAATGGTCTTGGAAAAACTGGATATCCAGGTGCAAAAGAACGAAATCAGACACTTCTTTTACACCATACATAAAAATCAACTCAAAGTGGATTAAAGACTTATATATAAGACCTGAAACTGTACAACTGCTAGAAGAAAGCAGGGGAAAAGCCTCATGACATTGGTCTTGGCAATGATTTCTTTGATATGACTCCAAAAGCAAAGGCAACAGACACAAAAATAGACGTGGGACTACATGAACTAAAAAGTGTCTGTGCAGCAATGGAAGCAATCAAAGGAGTGAAAAGGCAACCTATTGAATTGAAGAAAATATTTATGGACCATATGCCTGATAAGGGATGAATATTGAAAATACATTAAAAGCTCCTACAACTCAATAACAAAAGAACAAACAACCTGACTAAAAAATGGGCAGAGAGAGACTTCCAGGAATATGGCAGACTAGAAGTGTCCATGGCTCATTCTTCCCTCAGAAGAAGATTGAAATGGGCCCACTGCCACCACAGACATAGTTGCCAGAGACATTGTCTGGTCCCAGAACCATTGCTCAAAGCCACAGAATCTGCATACACAAGAGAGGTAGCTGCAAACCCTGCTGCCATTGCTGCCACAGAGTTAACCTTGCTGGTACTAAGGACACTACATATGTGAGGGAGACAGGTACAGCTACTAGAGCTGCTGCCATCCTCACAGATAACCCACTGCTGCCAAGGACACTGACAAAGTAAGGGAGGCAGTTGTTGCCACTACCACTCCTGCTGCCACCATGAGGTAAACCCACTGTTGCCAAGGACAACACAGATGCAATGGAGGCAGTTGCAGCCAGCTGTGTCTGCTACCCCCACAAGGTAACTCTGCTGCCAGACACTGCAGATATGAGGGAAGCAGTTGCAGTGGCTGGCACCACTGTTGCCCCCACAAGGTAAGCCCACTGCCATCAAGGACATGACAGACACAAGGAAGGAAGTTGCAGCCACCAGTCCTACTGCCACCAAGGCAAGGTAAAGTTGCTGCCACTTCAAAGACCATAGCTGTGCAGGCTGATACCATGGGCACCACAGCCAAGTGGGTGGTTTTTGCAGCTGCCACCACTGCTGTAGCTGCCACCACCAGTGCCACCAGGCAGCCACTATCATTGTGTGAACAGCCCACCACTGCTGGACCTGGCACTGTGAAGTGGGCAGGCTGACAAAGCCACCCACATAACCACAGCTACTGCAAAGGCAGCCTCCTACTCTAGCAGACCACTGACCATTCACCTGCATTGACACATGGAGGGTCACCAGCAGAGTGAGGGAAAGAGAGTAATAGAAAAAGCAACTGCTCTACCAGATGACCAGATATCAATGTAGAGATACTACAAATATGAAAAAACAAGAAAATATGAATCCCCCAAAGAAATACAATAACTCTCAAGTAAAAATCTCCATAGAGCAGGAAATTCTTGCAATGATGGAAAAGGAATTCTGAGTAAAAATCTTAAGGAAACTCAATGAGATATAAGAAGACACAGACATTACAATGAACTGGACAAAACTATCCAGAACAAGAAGGAGGAAACTTACAGACAGATCAATACTTAAGAAAAAGAACATAGCAGAACTCATGGAACTTAAGGAGTCATTCAATGAAATAAAAAACACAACCGAAAGCTTAAGAAGTAGACTAGAACAAGCACAAGAAAGAATTTTTGATCTTGAAGATAGTCTCTTTGAAATAACTCAAGTGGACAAAATAGAAAAAAAATAATAATTTTAAGAAATGAAGAAAATCTTGAGAGATAGCAGAGAAACTTAAGCACACAAACATCCAAATCATGGGTATTGTATTTATAAAGAGGAGGAGAAAGGAAAAGGCATTGAGAACATATTCCATGAAATATTAGTGGAAATCTTCCCAGGGATAGGGACAGACACAGACATTCAGATTCAAGAGGCTCAGGATCCCCAAACAGATTAAATCCAAAAATGTCTTCTCTGAGGCACATTATAGTCAAACTGACAAAACTCAAAGACAGAGAGAATCCTAAAAATAGCAAGAGAAAAGTGTCAAGTAACCTTTAAAGGCATCCCCATTAGACTAATAGCAAACTTCTCAACAGGAACTCTACAGGCCAGAAGAGAATGGGATGATATAAAAAAAATAAAAGAAAAACACCTGCCAGCCTATAATACTACACCCAGCTATCATTCAGAAATGAGAGAGAAATAGTATATTTCCTAGACAAACAAAAACTAAGAGAGTTCGTTACCACACAAGCAGCCATACAAGAAATCCTCAAGGGAGTCCTGCAACTGGAATCCAGAAAACAATATTTACTACCATGAATATACGAGAAAGATCAAAACCCACTGGTAGAATGAAAATGCAAATGAGAAAGAGTAATAAACTATATCTTACCACCTCCAAAAACCAATAAACACTGAAGACAAACAATAAAAGGGAAAGAAACAAAAGACATTTAACACATCTGAATGAAAATTGATAAAATCCCAGAAGTGAAACACTACTTTTCAGTCACAACCTTGAACATAAATGGATTAAATTCTCTGCTCAAAAGACACAGACTAACTGATTGGATTAAAAGGCTAGACCCAACTATATGCTGTCTTTAAGAGAGTCACTTCACTTTCAAAGACACACAGACTAATAATGAAGGGATGGAAAAAGATATACCACACTAATGGAAACAAAAACAAAGAGGAGTAGCTATTCTTATATTCAATAAACAGACTTTAAGTCAAAAGCCATAAAAAAAACACAAAGAAGGCCATCATATAATGATAAAGGGACCTGTCCAGCAAGAAGGCATAATGATCATAAATATATATGCACCCAACACCAGAGCACCCAGATATATGAAGCAAATACTGTTAGATTTGAGAAAAGACATATACACAAATATGATAATAGTTGGGGACCTGAACATATCTTCTTCAACACTGGACAGATCATCAGCACAACAAATAAACAGAGAAACACAGGATTTAAACCATACTTTAGAACAACTGGGCTTGGATGATATCTACATAACATTTCATCTAACAACCACAGAATATACATTCTTCTCATCAGCACATGGAATATTCTCCACGATAGACCATCTGATAGGTCACAAATAAAGCATCAAGACATTTTAAAATATCGAAATAATTTTAAATATTCTCTCAGACCCCAACAGATTAAAACTAGAAATCAATAATAAGTGAAATTCTGGAAACTATACAAACACATGAAAATTAAACAACATACTCCTGAAAGACATATGGGTCCAACAAGAAATTAAACAAGGAATCAAAAAATTTCTCAAAACTTATGAAAATAAAGATACTTCATAACATCATACAAAAACCTGTGGAATGCTGCAAAAGCAGTACTAAGAGGGAAATTTATTGCAACAAATACTTACACCAAAAAAATACAAGCTCTCGAAATAAACAACCTAACAGCACACCTCAAAGAACTAGAAAAGCAAGAATATTCCAATTCCAAAATTAGTAGATGGAAAGAAATAATTAAGATCAGAGCAGAACCAAATGAAATGGAAACACTAAAAATGATACAAAAGATCAATGAAAAAAAAGTTTGTTTTTCAAGAAGTAAAAACATGGACAAACCATCAGCCAGGGTAACTATAAAAAGAATAGAGAAGATCAAATAACAAAAATAAAAAATAAAAAAGGGAGACATTACAGCCAATTCCACAGAAATACAAAGAATCATCAGAGACTATTATAAGCAACAATATGCCAACAAATTTGAAAACATGGAGGAAATAGATAAATTTCTGGACACACACAAACTACCAACAAAGAACCAAGAAGAAATAGATAAATCTGAACGGCCAATAACAAGTGAGATTGAAGCAGTAATCAGCAGTCTCCCAACAAAGAAAAGCCCAGGATTGGATGGCTTTACTGCTGAATTCTACCAAACTTTGAAAGGGAAGTTGATACCAATTCTGATCAAACTAGTCCAGAAAATTGAAACAGAAGTCAATCTCCAAAACTCATTCTATGAGGCCAGCATCAACTGATAACAGAACTAGACAATGATACAACAACAACAAAAAAGAAAACTACAGGCCACTATCTTTGATGAACTTAGGCACAAAAATCCTCAATAAAGCCTTAGCCAATTTAAAACAGCAACACATCCAAAAAATTATACACCATGATCAGGTGGGATTCATCCTAGAGATGCAAGGATGGTTCAACATACACAAGTCAATACATGAGATATACCACATCAACAAAATCAGGGACAAAAGCCATATGATTATTTCAACAGATGCAGAAAAAGCATTTGAGAAAATTCAACATACCTTCATGATAAAGACTCAGCTAATTAGGTACAGAAGGAAAGTATCTCAATATAATAAAAGCCATATATGACAAACACACTACCAATATCATTTTGAATAGAAAAAAAGCTTTTCCCTTAATTATGGGAACAAGACAAGGATGCACACTCTCACTACTACTATTTAACATAGTATTGGAAGTACTAATCAGAGCAATCCGTCAAGAAAAAGAACTAAAGTGTGTCCAGATTGAAAAAGATGAAGTCAAATTGTCCCTGTTTGCAGATGTCATCATCCTGTATTTAGAAAAGTCTAAAGACTCTACAAAAAGTACTTTTGGAGTTGATAAATGATTTCAGTAGTGCTGCAGGATACAAAATCAACACACGAAAATCAGTGGTGTTTTTATACTCCAACAATGAAGTAGCAGAAAGAGAAATCAAGAAAGCTAGCCCATTCACAATAGTCACGAACAACATAAAATACCTAGAAATAAAGTTAACCAAGGAGGTGAAAGTTCTCTACAACAAGAGCTGTAAATCACTGTTGACAGAAAGTAAAGAAGATTCTAAAAGATAGACTTTCCATGCTCTGAGATTTGAAGAATTAGTGTTGTGAAAATATCCATACTTCCCAAAGTGATCTGCAGATTCAATGCAATCCCCTTCACAATACCAATGACATTCCTCACAGAAATAGAAAAATCAATCATAACATTCATATGGAACAACAAAAGATACTGAATAACCAAAGCAATCCTGAACAACAACAAAAAATAAGCAAATAAAATAAAGCCAGAAGCATAACACTACCTGACTTCAAATTATATTGCAAAGCTATAGTAACCAAAACAGTATGATACTGGCATAAAAACAGACACTCAGACCAATGGAACAGGTTAGAGAACCCAGAAATCAACCTATAAACTTACAGCCAACTGATTTTTGACAAATGCAACAAGACCATACATTGTGGAAAGGATGGCCTCTTCAACAAATGGTGCTGGGAAAGTGGACATTATATGTTCACTAGAATGAAACTAGACCCACATGTCTCACCATATACCAAAATCAACTCAAAATGGATCAAAGACTTAAATATGAGACCTGAAACTATAAAACTCCTGAAAGAAAACATAGGGGAAATATTTCAGGAAATAGGATTGGGCAAACATTTTATGAATATGACCCCCAAAGCATAGGCAACAAAAGGAAAAATAAACAAATGTAATTGTATCAAACTAAAAAGCTTCTGCACAGCAAAAGAAACAATTAGCAGAGCAAAAAGACAGCTTACAGAGTGAGAGAAAATATTTTCAAACTATGCATCCAAGAAAGGATTAATATCCAAAATATACAAGGAACTCAAACTACTTAACAGTAAAAAACCCCCAAATAATCCAATTAAAAATGGGCAAAGGATCTGAATAACCATTTCTCAAATGAAGATATACAAATGGCCAACAGACGCATGAAAAAGTGCTCAACATTACTCAGCATCAGGCAAAGGTAAATCAAAACCACACTGAGATATTATCTCACCCTAGTTAGACTGGTTAATATCAAAAAGACAGAGAATAACAAATGCTGTCAAGGATGCAGAGAAAGGGGAACCCTCCTCCACTGTTGATGGGACTACAAATTGGTGTAGCCACTATGGAAAACAGTATGGAGGTTCCTCAAACAACTAAAGATAGAACTGTCATATGTTCCAGCATTTCTACTCCTGGGTGTATACCCAAAGGAGTGGAAATCATCACGAAGAAGTGACACCTGCACTCCCATGTTTATTGCAGCTCTATTTACAATAGCCACAATATGGAACCAACCTAAATGCCCATTGTCAGACAACTGCATAAGGAAAGTGTGATATATTTGCACAATGGCATACTACTCAGCCATATAAAAGAACAAAATACTGCATTCACAGCAACATGGATGAACATAGAGAAAATCATGTTAAGTAAAATAAGCCTGGCACAGAAAGAGAAATACTGCATGTCCTTATTCATAAGTGGGAGCTAAAAAAAAATAAACAAATAAGTAAAGTAAGAAAATGAAAGAAAGATATGACAATCACAATAATACATGGAACTTTCAAAGAAAGAGAACAGAACTGAGGGCATCAGAGGTGGGAAAGGTGTAGGGGAATGGGGTAAGGGAGGAATTTTATAGGGCCACAAAAAATGATTACATTGTGTAGTGTTGAGTATACTAATTATTCTGATTTAAGCATCACATATTGCACACAGGTAATGACATTCAGCTCTGTACCCCACAGAAATGTGAATTAACTATGTTACAATAAAAAAATGAAAAATAAAAAATAAATATGCAAATTTGAAATTTAAAAAATAATGGGCAAAGGACTTGAATCGACATTCTCCAAAAATAACATACAAATAGCCAAAGGCTGTATGAAAGGTGCTCAACATCACTAATCATCAGGGAAATGCAAATAAAAACCATAAAGAGGTATTATTTCACCTCCATTAGGAGGTCTACTATCAAAAAAAAGGAGAAATACAAAACAACACAGAAAACTACACATGTGGAGAACGATGTGGAGAAAAGGGAGCCCTGTACACTGTAGGTAGGAATGTGAATTGGTACAGCCACTATGGAAAAAAGTACAAAGAACCTCCCCAAAATGAAAATGAAATTAACATGATACAGCAAGCCCACGACTGGGTATATGTCCAAGGGAAATGGAATCAGTCCATTGAAGAGATATCTGCTGTCCATGTTTAATGCAGAACTATTCACAACAGACAAGATAGTCAACCTCAGTGAACGCCAACGGGAAGGAAGGATAAAGAAAATGTGGTATAAACATATACACATTAATCAGCCTTAAAATGAAGGGAATCCTGTCATTTGATTCAGCATGCATGAACCTGGATGACATTTTGCTAAGTGAAATGAGCCAGTCACAGAAGGACAAATACCAGAAGATCTCACTTATATGTGGAGTCCAAAAATGTTGAGCTCACAGAAGCAGAGAGTAGAACTGTGGGTGCCAGGGGCTGGGGCGGAGGGGCCGGGGAGTCGCTGTTCCGTGGGTACAGAGTTCAGTCACGAAAGATGAAGGAGTGGTAGAGATTAGCTGCAGAACAACCTGAATGCAGTTTACATCTCTGAACTGTTCGCCTAAATATTTAAGAAGGTCAATCTCATGTCATGTGTTTGTGTTACCACACACAGAGAAATTTCAGAAATGGAGAAGATTAAGTGATTCCCAGGTCATGTAGTGAACGGTGCAGACAACACCGACATCGGGAAAGAAAACCAACCAGAGTGACAGGTCCTGTGGGGTTTGGCTGAGCTCCTGCGTCTGCTGTTTCACTTAATCTCATAGGAACACTTCAAGGCAGACACAGCCTTCCCCAGTTTACAGATGAGGAAACTGAGGCTAGAGAACTTGAAGTCACACCAGTGTCCTGTGGCCAAGGAAGAATTCTTATCCAGGGAATTTCTACCCAGCAGTGTTTGCTGACCCTCAAGAAGTACAGTATCAAACTGCTCTACAGTTCCAAAGTCTTCTCATCTGCAGTCAATCACATTTACAATTTTCAAGACCTTTTAGGTGGAAATTACATCCACTTCACAGTCGAGAAAGGGAGGGCCGGATTGCTGATGCAGCAGCATGCTAGGGGTGGCCGGCACAGCCGCGGCTGACCGTGCGTTCCCTGGATGCCCAGCGTTCCTTCAGCTTCCCCACGTGCAGCTCCTATCACCCCATCACTTTCCTCTGCAGCATATCTGCCTTAATGACCTAGATTTTTATAAAATCTTTTCATATTGGATGGTGTCTGCAATAATTATTTTAATTATGATCCACAGCTTGGAATCATTTTCAACGTTCTGGTGTTTTAATACCTTACCCTTCCCTTGATTATGTAAAACTTTCAGGAAGCCATGGGGATCTACGAGTATACTGTGTATGTCAAAAAACGAATAACGAGGTCACCCGTAACTTGAGAAAATATTTCTTCTTCCCCACTCTTTACACTCCAGTATGTTCTATCTATTACGAGAGTGGCATTTTCAATCAACATATAAATGTTAATACTACCCACGGGTCCTCCATAAATCTCCTGCAGTGGAACTCAGCTCTCTGCATTGCACTTTCCATATTTCCACCTCAGTGCACAAACTGCTAGGCATTTGTCTAAAAATGTCTGTGAGATGACTGACACCCTCTGATGAACAGTAGTCTTCCTTCTGTTTTCCCTAATTGTCATCTCTGCCTCTGTGCAGCAGGGAAAATGGTAATCCGGCCCACCAGCTTCGGAGGGGACAGCTTCTGCTGGCCGCAGCAATTCAGATGAGACTGTATTTCAGTGGGAGTGTTCCACGGCCACTGCACACTCCCAAGGAATTGAAAGCAGATGCTAGGGGGACCTGCCCAGCAAAGCAAGACTTGAAAAAGATGGTTGTTAAACAAATGCATGAATATCTAGAATAAATTAATATGCTTTGCAACATGCCTTAGAAAATGCCCAAGAAATAAAGAACAGAATATGATAGTTGGGGAATAACTTTGTCTCTGGACTCAGTTTGCCACTTACTGTTCCATAGATAACTGAGATCGGGGCCCAACCTCTTTCTTATTCTTGTAATGTAATACCTCCACTGTGGGACAGACAACGGAAATCCAGACCTCGGTTGTTCGACTTCCAGATCCTGTAGCCAGGCTGCCGTGAGCTGGTGAACTGCGTATCCAGGCTGAGAGGGAGCTCCGAGCCACAGCATTTACTACCCGCTGTGCTGTGAAAGCTCCCACCACGGCTTTGCATATGGCTGGCAAATGTTCTGTACATTTACCGTCTGGCTCTCCTGGGTGGATGTGACCCCCATGCTGCACAGGACTGAGCCAGGCAAGCCAGAGACCAAGAGCATCTCTGAGGTGATATTTTTGTGGAGCAGGGACTGAGAGGAGCCCTCAGCACTGCTGTGGCGAGTGGATGAGGTGGCTGATGACAAAGTACAGCTTCTGGTATGACATCAGTGCCCAGCGGATGTTGGTCCTCTTCACCAAACTGCCTTTGTCAAATTAACAAGGTATCCTCAGCCCCAGAGCTAAAAAGTAAAATAAAATAAAAGGCAAGTGCTACAATCCCCATTTTTGAGACGAGGAAATGAAGTTCTAAATAACTTTTACAAGGTGGCCAGGCTGGTTAGTTACAGAACTGGCACTTGCAGTTGGATCTGAGGCTTAGCCCAGTGACTGTCGGTCTCACTTACTGAAGGTTTCAGAACTTTGACACTGTAAGGTCATCATATCACAAACATCCAAGAATAAACTTGTAAGTTTTACTCAGAGTGGTCCTGCAGAGATGGCATTCCTGGGAGCTTTTCGGAAATGCAGAATCTCAGGCTCTACCTTTACCTGTATTTGTCCTGGTGAACTGTGCACACCTTAAACACCGAGCAGAGCTGCTGGAGGAGATACCCAGAGAAGCCCAGTATCACTGCACGCAGGGAGATCAAGGGACAGAGGGACTGGAGGAGAGGCCAGTGCCCACCAAAGGAAAAGGTGCCAAGAGGACTGAGGAGAAGATGGTGTGGTGGTAAGCGGGCATTTGCACCAATCCTCAGATGATGAAAAGATCTTTATGGTGTGGCAGGGGTGGGGTGTGGGGCGTTCTAGATAAAGGCAGGAGCCAAGCCACAGAAAGGAGAGTACAGATGAATTCAGAAAGTGGGTGGGAGCATGGTGCTGCCCACCAGACTGCCAGGGAGGGTCTGTGCTGGCTGCTGTTAGGAGACTGATTTGGGGGGTTTGTCCTGGGTGCCTTTAGGAGATTGATTTGGGGGGTGTTCTGTGCTGGACAGCATGCAAGATCAACAGGGTGCTACGCAGAGTCACGGACACTCCGAGGACCTGCCCTCCTAGTGGCAGGGGCTGTGGTGCAAGGTGAGCAGGGGACATGCAATCATGCCTGTGGGACAAGGACTCCGTGTATCAGGAGACAAGGGAGAGATGGAGGGCAGGGCTCCCTCAGGACGGGCGAGTCCGGAGTAAGGGCGAGGTGCGGAGGAGCAGGTGGGCCAAAGCAGAGGGCGACTGAGCTGAGGGACACCTGCAGGTGGCAGATAGTGGCTTCAGGACTAAGAGCTCAGGTGAGGCGCTTGTCCAGGGAATGAAAGAGTCGACCCCAGGGGTCAACAGCCGCGGCCCGGGTTCGATGCCGGGGACGGCCGCTCCCCGCACTGGCTCTTTCCCACCTCGCTCAGAGCTGCTCTTCCTTCTACCCACCAGACTCACCTGGCTGGATGCAGATCCACTTTCCTTTAATGTGTCTCAGTAACCTTTAAAGCTTATTCTGTGATTTACCTCTCCTGAAACTGTCTGCTTTGGGCCGTAAAATCTCCTTGGTCGTTTCTTTGGCTCACGTTTTAAATCACCTTTTCCCCTTCAGCAAATAATGGAATTATAACTTCATAAATTTTATTTATACTAAAGCTCAGCATTATTACCTTGCCAGCATGCTGAAAAGAAATCTAGCTTCTCCAAGCAGCGCTGAATCTATCACTTTCGCCTGCTTCCTGTTCCTCCAGAGACATATATTTTAAAGATCAATGCCTGCTCTGAAAAGTTGTTTTCACAAAATATAGTCCTTGCAATTTGCAGTAGCTGCAGAGTAACTTAGACATATACTAAGGGGAGAGAAAGCCAGGAAATAAAGAGAATTGTGGGCTTGCTTTTTTCTGCTTGCGTAAATATTTTATCTGAAAATTTCCTAGTTCTGACAAAGATAAATATCTTTTACACTTATCGTCAAACAAAGCCAATTCTTTGAAGAGGTAGTATAGAATTTCACTCATTCTAAAGAGTAACAATAGTAATAAATATGTTAGGGTACAAAGAAAGATATTTTTTAATTATTTTGGCCTACAAATAACTCACAAAACCATGAAAGCCAGGTCCCAATTTACATCAATTATCTTCCTAGCCACTTGATATAGCATTTGCCTTTGAAAGCTAGCCACCACAGCCCACTGGCTTTTCTTTCTTTTTTCTTTTTTTTTTCTTTGTTTGTTTCCAATGATGACAGCTGGAAAGATAACCCCATACATCTTTTTTGGAAACATTTTGGATTTTGTACTTCTATTTTCTCATTTAAGAAAACACAACACTTAGAATCATTTTTCTCTTACATCAACATTAATCATGTTTCTTTGAACCAAAATCTTCAGCCTTCACTCAAGTGATGAGAGCCAGGAATGATAATGCACTTGTTTGGAAGCACACACTGGAAAGAGCATGCAGCTGTCCTTGCTGGCAATATCTGTTATTTATAAATTGCTAAACTCCTGCAAGAAGGACCATAGAGATTAATAAAGTGGATAATAATAAATAGAATAGGCAATCTAGGTAGCTTTCTTAAGATGCAGGGAAATGCTTGCACATGGAGCTGGGCCGGCCGTGCCTCAGGGACGGCTCCCTTCAAACTGCGTCCATGCAGCAACCCTTTCATTTCTCTTTCAAATGTTTTGAAATTAACTCTGCCAAAGCTCCACGGGGTCTCATGTGGTTACATGCAAGTTCCTCTTTCCAGGCAGAGCCTCCATCTCTCTCTGCAAAGTCTCTTCCTGGGTGCGTTCCCAATGGAATCTCAGCTGTTACAAAACTATGGTGACATCCAGGGACGACGATGTGCTGCTGGAACACAGCAGGACTCAAGACGTGATGAGGCTGGGAGACCTCCGGACACATGATGTCCAAGTGGACCCCGCTCCTTTCATTGTTCATAAAATCTTAATTGAAAATCATTAAATTCTAGACACTATAATTTAGTATCCTCTCCAAAAAACTTATAATTCGTTATTCTAGAAATGATCATTTTCAAATGTTGCGGAGACCTGATCCTGATCCTGTGGCTTCCCCCACCATTACCGTGAAGGACTGAACAAAATGGGGGTCTGTGGTCTGATGCTGCATCCCCCTAAAATTCACAGTGGAAATCTTCACCCCTGCCCCCCAGTGATGGTTAGGAAGTGGGGCCTTTGGGAGGTGATGGGGTAATGAGGTAGAGCCTCATGAATGGATTAGTGCCCTTAGGAAAGGGACCCGGGAGAGCTCCTTCACCCCTTCCACCATGTGAGGACGCAGCAAGTAGGTGCCGTTCCTGAGCCAGAAAGCAGCTCTCAGCAGACACCGAATCTACCTTAATGTGGACTCTGGCCTCAAGAACTGAGAGATCAATTAAAGACCACAGGCCACACAGTTTATATTTTGTTAGGGCAGCACAGTCTAAGATACATGGGTCACTCCTTCATAACTGAGAAAACAGCCGCTGGTGACAGCGCTTACCAGTCCTACATCAGAATCACCTGGTTCACCAGGTGGTGGTGTTATTTTCTTTAAATTAGACTTTGATACGCCATGTGGTTCACAGACATCCTCAAACATAGGATATGGAACGGTCCTTTTTCCTAACATTTCATTTGACCAAAATTTTCATACAATAAAAACGTGGAGAGATGGTACCGTGTGCATAAGAGTTGAGCCTCTGAAGTGGGATTGTCTGGGCTCACACTGTGATTCCATATTTCATAATCCTGCGACCTTAAGCAAGTTACCTACCCTTAATCTCAGTTCCATGATCAACAAACTTAGGATAATTATAGTGTCTGTCTTCTAGGGTTGTGGTGATGATTGATGCAGTCCTGCATACAAGGTCCCTAGCACCGTCCCCGACATGTAGTAGGCACCTGGCATATAACAGTGATCATTTTTAAATAAAGGTTCACTAGAAATGCAACTACTAAGGAAGGTTGATGCACAGTGCTGGTTTAAGCTGATTTCTGCCCAACTATACAATTACTCACTCACTCTTACATTTGAAATAAAACATTTAAAGTGTGCACGGTGCTCCGGGCAGGGCCCTTTAGACATGGTCATGGGGATGAGTTAGATCTAGTCATTCAGACCCCACAGAGCCAAACTCACAAATTCACATGGTCTCAGCCAAGGAGACCAGTGAGTGCAGTAGGAGCTCACATGCATGGCGATGAAGTCAGATGGGGACTTCAGAGGGACAGAGAGAGACAGTGAGGACAGAGTGACAGAGGAGTTGGGGAGGACAGACAGATGAGGTCCTCAGAAGGTCAGGGTGGGATGGGTCAGCTTCCTCAGTGTGGTGGCATGAGATGACATTGCTGTGGTTACTTATTTTAAGAGGACCGGATGGCTGTAAGTCAGTGCTTTACACACCAATTTTGTCCCAGTTCAGTCATATTCCTAATCTCTGGTGGAGGCTGGTGAGGGTCAGCTAAGTGAATTTTTGCCTGGTCCATGGGCTCTCTTGTTTTCACAGGTGGAGTCTTCACCCTAGGAAGCCACACGGCCACGTGGCAGCTTGCAGACTCTCATCTGCTAGGAGCTTTTGCCCAGGGACCTTGGTCACTCTGCAGTCCTGACCTTTAACCTCTGGGCTCCAAAGCCTCGGAGCCCATGGCCCCTGTCTGTCACAGTAGAATCTGGGCAGAGTTAGTGCTGGCAACCGCGATAAGGACCTTCCCTGTTCTGTTTCTCTCTTGATCTTCGTCCAGCTGTGAAGCTTCAGCTTGCCTTGGAGATGTTTCTTTTTCTTTCATCCATATGTCCTCCAGTTAGTGTCCTTGTCACCCCTGGAACCCATCACAGACGAGGTTGCGGTGGGTGTGAGGACCAAGCAGAACCTCCTGATCTGGGCAGGCAGGACGCTGGAGCTGGTGATGTGGGACCAAGGCCGCTGGTGCTTCCTGCCTGTTCAAGAGATGCTAGGACTGCGGGTCTCTCGGGAGGCCCCGCACTAGGGATGGTCTCACCTGCTGGGCTCCTGGGCCACCCACCCAGAGCAGGAAGAGAACCGAGTGAGAGTCCACCTGTTCTTGTCCACTTCCTGCCGTCCCAAATTAAGAATCCAGGTGAGAGAGGAAGCTGCTCTTGTCCTGGACGGTGAGGGCTATTTCAGATATAAGACACTAAGAGGCAGATGTGATTCACAGCTGGGACCAAGACACTGACCCTGTGTCTCACAAGTGTGACTGCTACTACAAAGCTCTTAAGAAAGGCTACTATGAATGATTTGAATTGCATTGAGCTGATTCTTAAGAAGGTTTTTAATCTTAAAAAGACTTAGTTACCTAAATCCAAGGTAATGGTATATTGTTTCATTAAGAGAAAAAAAAAAAAAAGAAAAAGCATAAATGAATGTAATTGTCACCTGCCTCCTCAGGTGCCCACTGGCTATAGTCCCTCATCACCTAATGCAACCCCTGCCTGTGCAGAGGTGGAAGCCTGAGACTCCTGGCACTCACAGGACACACGAGCCATCCAGGTGTGAGCAACAGATCAGAGGTGAATCCAGACGCCTTGCTTTAAATTCCCTTTGAGCCATTTCAAACAGCAGAGACCACATGTGTCCATCACCAACAGGCAGACCCCAGCCCAGCTACCGTCCTGCATCATAACCGAGGGTCCTGGTGAGGCATTCCCTAAAACTTGGTGTCCTCACCTCACCTAGAATGGGGGTAACAGCAGCCTGTATCTGTTGGGAGAATTAAATGAGACAGTGCATGTGTAACCTGGCACAATATAAACGTTAAATATGGCAACTATTATTTAAGCAAATCATTTAGCTCTCTGTGCCAGGTCCCTATCTATAAAATAGGGATATTCTGTTACAGAAACATTGGGAAAAAAATTAACCAAAATTGGTTAAGTACAAAAAGTCCAACATTATTTCAATATATTACTAATAACAATAGATAGAAAAATTGTTTTCTCACTTAGGAAAGAATGTGAAATTATAGCAAAACTTGTGTTCTTATAATTAATGCAAGTAATAATTTAAATGTTGCTATATTCTCCAGAGAGACAGAATCAACAGGCTATGTGTATAAATATATGGAGGGTATTTCTCAGGGGAACTGGCGATTGTGAAGAGGTGTCCGGTGACAGGCCGTCTGCAAACTGGATGCTGGCAGCATGGCTCAGTCCAAATCCTGAAGCCTCAGAGCTGGGACAACTGGTGATGTGATTCTCAGTCTGAGGCTAAGGTCTGACAGCCAGGGGTGTCACTGGGGTAAGTCCTGGAATCCCAAAGCTAAAGAGTCTCAAGTTCTCCATGGACAGGAGAGCAGAGTGTATCCCAGCCCCAGGGGATAGAACAAGAGTTTTGCATTTTCCTCTGTTTTTTGTTCTCTCTGGGCCGCCAGTGGATTGGATGGTTCCTGCCCATAGTGAGGATGGATCTTTCCCACCTGGTCCACTCAGGCTTGCATGCTAATCTCCTAGTAAACACCTTCATGAACACACCCACATGTGATGCTTTACCAGGTTTCTAGGTATTCTCTCATCTAGACAAGTGGGCACCTAAAATTAACCCTCACAGTTGTCACGTTCAATTTTAAGTAGACAAATAACTTTGGTGTCAAGAGTTTTACTTTTTGTGAACTGGATTGGGTTTTGTGATCACATCGTTGACATTAGTGATATCACACATCAGACTCCTTTCAGCTAGAGGCATAAAGGCAATCCTGTCTCTCTGAGGGTAGCATGTACAGTGGCATTTTGTTACTTAATTATTAAGGCCCAGCAGGAAACCGACTCTGCCGAATATGGAGAAGATTCATGATCACTTAGAAGAATCTCTCCTTCCTGATTAGCATGAAATGTTTGCTCTTCGTATCCTGGAAAAGACTAATAACGGCATGTAAGAGAGAGGCTGCCGGGTGATGAGTTCATCTACTCTCAGCCGGGTCAGTCACCGTGCGCATCAGCTGCGCTTTCCAGTCCCTCTTCTGGGCAACAGCAAATGGCAACCAGGTCCTCTGAATCACCTCTCCAAATGAACGATCTCTGAGCTTAGCAGTTTTGTTACCTAAATCAGTACATTCAGGCAGACATGAAGTTCTACCTTTAACTGTTTTTTGTTTTTTGTTTTTGTCTTTTTCGTGACCAGTAAGGGGATCGCAACCCTTGGTGTGGTGTCAACCGCACCGCACTCAGCCAGTGAGCGCACCGGCTATTCCTATATAGGATCCGTACCTGCAGCAGGAGCGTCGCTGCGCTCCCAGCGCCGCACTCTCCCGAGTGTGCCTCTGGGTCGGCCCTCTACCTTTAACTGTTAACTCCACTTTTTCTGTGGCGGGGGGAGAGTAGCTCAGGAACACCAAGCAAGTTTCCAGGGGCTCCTGTGAGGGATGCCTGCTCTCTCTGCCCTCCCTGGGCCCTGGAGACCCCTGGAAGCAGCCGGCACTTTACCCCAGCACAATCCAGGTTGTGTGTAGCAATTAAGAGGCTGCTGTGTGTCCTTAGTAGTGTCTAGTCTGCATATTAGGGACTAGTGCAGTGAGTTCTCTGATTTATCAGAGAGCACGGTGCACCTGCCCTGGCCCGCCTCCTGATCATAATTTCCAGACTGTGGGCAGGTGTCTGTGCGTGGCCTTTGGACTGCTGTGGAATGTTTCCCTCACCATGGATCAAGCCATAACTGCTTACTCTAGTGAGGGGCAGCAGTGTTCACATTTTTCTCTTCTTGCTCATCTGCTTAAAATTCACAAATAAATACATAATCTACCTCTCACAATGTGCAAATCTTTTAACTTGTGAGATGTGGCAAGTCTTCCTCTCAATTTGAAGGCAAATTGGCAAGAAGCCCTTATGCTGCAGTCTGGAAAAATACAAAAGCAGTTATAAGCCATTGCTGATGTGAATGTGAGTACTTAAGTGGCATTTAGGGTGGCTCTAGCTGAGGTGACCACAAGTGAGCTAACTATGGTGTTTGCTTTGTATTATGAATTAGGGAGTCTAATACATGTTTGTCAAGCAACAAAATCGAAAAATAGATAAACTAAACTTGATCAAAATTAAAAATTTTGTTCATCAAAGGACAATTTTAAGAGAATGACAAAGGACAATCTATAGAATGGGAGAAAATAATTGCAAATCATATATTTAATCAGGGTTTAATAATCTGCATATGAAAAGATCTCATACAACTCAACAACAAAAAATACAAACAGCCTACCGAAAAAAAAAGGGTAGAGAACTTGAACTGACATTTCTCAAAAAACATACTCAGACAGCAATAAATACATGATGAGATGTTCAATGTAATTAGTCATTAGGAAAATGCAAATAAAAACCACAATAAGGAACCAATTCACACCTACTAAAATGGCCATAATAATTTTTTAAAAAGGAAGGCACACGTTGGTGAGGATGTAGACAAATTTGAGCCCCTGTACATTGCTGGTTGGAATGTACAACGGTGTAGCTGGTGTGGAAACACTTAAGCAGTTTCTCAAAAAAGTTACATGGAGTTACAATATGACCTAGCAATTCCACTCCTCGATGTGCACCCACCAAAATTGAAAATGAGGACTCAGATGCTTATTTACAAAAGCCCAAAATTGAAACAACCCAAATTGTTCATCAACAAATCAATGAGTAAATAAAATGTGGTATATCAATAAAGTGGAATATTATTCACTATAAAAAAGAATGAAGTTTTGACACAGGCTGAAACATGGAATGAACCTTGAAAACATTATGAAAGAAGCCGGACACAGATGACCACATGTTGTATGGTTCCATGTATATGAGTTAACTGGAAAAAGTAAATTTTCAGAGATTGAAAGTAGAATAGAGGTCCAAGGAGTTGGGGTGGGGAGGAGGAAAACATCACTTGTCTTTCTATCTACTTACAGTGAACAATCTGAATTTTTTAAAAATTCCATTAACATCAAAAAGAATAAAATACTTAGAAATGAACTTAATCAAGGAGGCAAAAAGCTTGTAGATGAAAAACTAAAGAACATTGCTGAAAGAACGTAATGAAGACTCCAGTAAATGAAAAGACATCCCATGCCTATGGACTGGAAGGCTTAATATTGTCAAATTGTTATTATTGCCAAGAATGACCTACAGATTCAATACAATCTCCACTAAAATCCCAAAGACAATTGCTTGCAGAAATAGAAAAATGCATATGCAATCTCAAGGGACCCTGACTAGCCAAAACACTCTTGATAAGAAACAAAGTTGAAGGTGCCCCAAATCCCAATCTCAAATCTTACTGCAAAGCTACAGTAATCAAAACAGTGTGTTGCTGGCATAAAGACAGACATACAGATCAATTGGGGAGAAAGGACAGCCAGGAATAAACCCTCACATATATGGTGCCTTTTAAGAGTCCCATTCAATTGGGAATGTCCATTCAGTGGGGAATGAACAGCCTTTTCATCAAATGATGTTGGGAAAACTAGATATCCACATGCAAAACAACAGCATTAGGCCCTTACCTTGTACCATATCTCAAAATTGACACAAAATGCATCAAAGACCTAAATGTAAGAGCTAAAACATAAAAATTCTTAGAAAAAAATACATAGAAAGCACAGGGGGAGCTCTTTATGACTTTGGGATTGGCAATGGCTTCTTGAATATAACAACAAAAGCACAGGCAACAAAAGAAAACATATAAATTAGGTTGCATCAGCATTAATAACTTCTGTGCATCAAAGGGCACTATAAAGAAAGTGAAAAAGGAAACCCCCCAAATGGAAGGAAACATTCAGAAATCACATATCTGATAAGGAGTTAATATCTAGAATATATAATATCTCCAACAACTCAAAAACAAAAGCCAAATAACTCCATTAGATATGGGAAAAGGATTTGAATAGGTATTTCTCCATAGAAGATATACAAATGGCCAATAAGCACATGAAAAGATTCTCAACATCACTAATCACTAGGAAATTCACATAAAATCACAGTGAGATAATACTTCACTACCAATAGGATGGCTATTATATAAAAAATCAAACGAACAAACCCCAGAAAATAGGAAATGTTGGTAAGGATGTGGAAAAATTGGAGCCTTGTGCACTGCTGGGGGGAATATGAAAAGGTGTAGCCTCTGTGGAAAACAGTGTGGTGGCTTCTCAACAAAATAAAAATTGAATTACCACATGATCCAGCAATTCCACTTCTGGGTAAATACCCCAAATAATTAAAAGCAGGGATTCAAACAGATATTGGTACACACATGTTCATAGCACTGTTATTCACAAGAGCCAAAAGGTGGAAGCCACCCATGTTACCACCAATGAATGAATGTATAAACAAATTGGCTACAACATGTAATGGAGCCAATTATATGTCTTTTATTCAGCCTAAAAGAAGAAAGAAAATTCTACCCAAAGCAATCAACAGATTAAATGCTACACTATCAAAATTCCAATGACATTTTTCACAGAAGAAGAAAAAAAAATCCTAAAAGTCATATGGAAGAACAAAAGACCCTGAATATCCAAAGCAATACTGAGCAAAAGAAGAAAGCTGGGAACATCACAATACCTAACTTCAAAATATATTACAAAGCTACAGTAATTAAAACAGCATGTTACTGGTATAAAAACAGACAGACAAATAGAACAGAATAGAGAGCCCAGAAATAAATCTACACATTTATGGCTAACTGGTCTTCAACAAGGGTGCCAAGAACAGGCAATGGGGAAAGAACAGTCTCTTCAATAAATGCCATTGGAAAAACTGGGTATCAATATGCAAAAGAATGAAGTTACACTTCATCTCACAACACATACAAAAATCACGTCAAAATGGATTAAGGACTTAAACATAAAACCTGAAGCTATAAAACCACTAGAAGGAAACATAGGATAAACTCTTCTTAGCATTGGTCTGGGCAGTGACTCTTTGTAAATGACTCCAAAAGCAAAGACAGCAAAAGTAAACATAGACAAATGGTACTGCACCAAATAAGAAGCTTCCTCACAGCAAGGCAAGAAACCGACAGAGCAAAGAGACTACCTACAGTATGGGAAAGAATATTTATGAATCATGCATCTCACAAGGGGCTGATATCCAAAATACATAAGGAACTCACATAACTCAATAGCAAGAAAATAAATGACCTGATTAAAAAATGGGAAAATGGGCCAGCCCTGTGGCACACTCAGGAGAGTGCGGTGCTGGGAGCGCAGCGACGCTCCTGCCGTGGGTTCGGATCCTATATAGGACTGGCCGGGTGCGCTCACTGGCTGAGCGCGGTGCGGGCAACACCACACCAAGGGTTGCGATCCCCTTACCGGTCATGAAAAAGACAAAAAAAAAAAAAATGGGCAAAGGATCTGCATAGACACTTCTCAAAAGAACACATCCATATTTCCAGCAGGTAAAAAAATGAAGTTAAAAAAATGCCCAACATCTGTAATCATCAGGCAAATGCAAATTGAAACCATGAGATAGCACCTCACACCTGTTAGGATGGCTGTTACCAAAAAGACAAGTGATAATGAATGCTGTCGAGGGTGAGGAGAAGAGGAAACCCTGGTCTGTGGCTGGTGGGAAGGTGCATTGGCACAGCTACTGTGAAAAACAGTATGGAGGTTCCTCGAAAAACTAAAAATAAAACTAGTTAATCATAATGCGTGGTAAACTTGAAAACTGCTAAGAGAATAGATCCTAAATGTTCTCACCACACACACAAAGAATAAGGATGTGAGGTGACAGATGTGTTCACTTGCCTGGTTTAATCATTTCACAGTGTGTGTATGGATATGAAAACATCACATTGTACACCATAAATCCATACAATCTTATTTGTCAATTACACCTTAATAAAGGTAAGGAAGGAAGGAAGGAAGGAAGGAAGGGAAGGGAGGAAGGGAGGAAGGAAGGAAGGAAGGAAGGAAGGAAGGAAGGAAGGAAGGAAGGAAGGAAGGAAGGAAGGAAGGAAGGAAGTTCTGACGTGCTACGACGTGGATGAATCTGGAAGATACTGTGCGAGTGAAATAAGCCAGTCAAAGACGGACAAACAGTGTTTGAGCCCACGCATATGAGGTCCCTAGAGATGTCAAACTGATAGAGCCAGAAAGTAGGATGGTGGCTGCAGGGCTGGGGGAGGGTCATGGGGAGACACTGTTTAGCGGGTGCAGAGTTCCAGTTGAGGATGGAGGAAAAGTTCTGGAGATGGACCGTGGTTGTACATGCACAACAGCGTGAACGTACCTAATGCTGCTGAATGGGCACTTTAAATAGTTAAATGGAAATTTTGTTATATATACTTCACCACAATTTTTAGAAACAAAACAAACAGGGTTGTCATTTTCAAGGTAAGCCCGGCCTTTTATGCCCCTATCCCAACACGTAGAAGCTGAGTGAGGGAGGCATTGAATTAAGTTCCCCAGGCCTCAGTTTCCCTATTGCAAAGCTGTGACGAGATATGTCTTTCACAGAGTAAGAGAGAATTTAAAACTCTCATTCCTTGAAACTGGGAGGTATTACTGTGACTAGTATTTTCCTCTTTTAAAATCTATACCAAAAGAGGCATATGTAGAGGCATCTATTTCTTTACCGGCATCTTTGAGTTGAAATATTATATTTTAATTACAAGTCCAACTTTATTCTGAATAAATGATCCTTCTCTCAGGTCTCCCAGCTCATCAGCCTCAGCCTCACTTCTACTTAAAGGATGGAACGTTTATTGAGGGGCCCCTCTCCCAGTGTGTCCTTGCCCTTAGACCATTGTGCAAAGTTCAGTCACAAGTGACACAGATTCCTGTAGGTCAGTGTGTTATTTAAACGGGTCTGACGGAAACCGAGTATGTGTGATGTGGTCTCTAAGCATGTCTTACACGTGCATCTGGACTTCCTGTGACTATACTGGGAAAGTGAAACTCGCCTGTAGGGCTCCAGGCCGATTTTCAGTTTATCTTAAAAGCTCTGGAGGCTGCAGATGAGGTGACTGCAGCTTCTCTTTGGTTCTCCCCGGGCACAGTCTGGCCTTCATTCACCTACCAGCACTAATTTTCTTGCCCACCTGTGAATACCTAAAATGAGGTCAGAAGTGGATGAGCCGGCCTTTCTACCCACAGGGAGAGACCCTATTGGTGTCGCTTCCTGACCCTTGTGGGCTCCTGTGGCTTCTGGCTTCCGTCAGCACTAGGAGAGCACAGGTGTGTTCAGGGACCTATTCTACCACGTCTCCTTGAAAAGAGCGTACACGGTGTCACAGCTTCTCAAAGCACAGTAAATGCAGGGAACATTTATTGAGCTTCTGCCATATGGAAAGCCACAGGCTGACGCTGGAGAACGCACATGGGAAATTCAGGATCCTGCACGCCAGGAGCTTGGCTCAGGGCTGTCAAAGTGCGGCAGGTGGCTGGGGTTGAAGGGGATATGCACAGTGAATACCACTAAGAAGGTGACCGTCATGACAGAATTACGATGGAACAGAGAGGAATCTAACTCCTTACACAGCGACCCCATTCACTGTTTTGCGGTCTCCAGCGCTCTGTCCAGACACTTGCACCCCACGCATCACACAGCGTTACTGTGAGTTCTGCACACGCTGATCTTTTTCTCTAACTCCTGCACTCCAGTTCACCTCCACGTCCCCACATTAACAGAGAGAACTCTGCACCAGCACAGAGACCCTCGGACGCAGCAAACGTCTGACAAATGAAAGGGAAAGGAGGGACTTGCTTCGCAGGAGGATGAGCTGAGACACGGAGGCAGACAGGGCTCGGGGAGGAGATGCCATGGGTGCCAGGAAGCTGCAGATGGGGACAGGTGCAGGGCCAGGGGCAGGGCCAGGGGCAGGGCAGAGGCCGCCATCCTGCGCCAGGCTCGGGCACAGTGCATCTCACTGAACGAACAACCGAGGCATGACACACTCGAGCCTCCTGCACGTTTAGACTCCTCGAAGCCAGGCAGCGATGACCCCTGGGCCAGGCAAACGCAGCACAGGTGGCACCAGGTGTGCCAGGTGTGCCAGGTGCTCAGGTGCAGGTGTGTCCCGCTGCTGGCCACCACCGGGCATGCAGGGCACTGTGGGCGGGACCCTCAGACCCGCGGCCTCGCCAGGCTCATCCACAGTTCTCAAGACCATGTGGGCTGGACTCAGCTGGGGACACAAGGACTCTCTGCTGGGCTCTGATGGCCTTAACTCCTGTCGGGCTGCACTGAGGATGCGGGGCTGCTTTGAACCCGGGGTGAGCTGGCCTGGCTCCCAGGAGCTGAGGGTCCAGCTTTCAGCAGTTCCATCACTTGATGGCACATGGGTCGCTTGAAGACCATGGTGGGAACACTTTTACCAAGTTAATCAGTGAATGCTACAAATCGGGGCCCCACGCCGTCCCTGCTCCCCCTGGCTATTAACCATTTACCAGCCCAAGTGGTTAAAGTGGTTTCCAAGGTGTGTCCACAAGAGAAAGAAGCCCCTGTGAGCCTTCTGTGAGCCCCTGTTGTGACCAAACCCAGTGAACCCCCAGCAGAGCAGGTGCGTCCTGGCAGCGCGAGTCCTTCTACACCAGACAGACGCCGACCAGAGCGGGGACCTCTCCATTTCCTCTTCGCGTCCGCCCTGGGGACAGGAGGCAGACACCCAGGCCTAACCAGGCTCTGCCTCTGACTGACTATGCCATGTTTCTTTGAGCCCAGGTCCCTCAAATTTTAAAATGTGTGCGTACACAGTAGACCAGATCTAATTTACAGGGTTATTGAGAAAATTAACGAGCTTGCTCATGGGTTTTATAAAGCGCACATACTTCACAAATGAGACGGATGTGAGCGGGGTGTTTCCTGTTTGGACCTGTGCCTTCCCCAGAGCCCTCTCCCAACAAGGACCACCCCTGCTCAGGTGACGCTCAGCAGGTTGGCCCTGGGTGCGCTCTCCCCAGGTGCAAGGTGCCCTAATCACTGGACAAGGCTGTATCCTTTGTGTCAATCCCAAGTGGGGTGGAGGCTCAAAGACCACAGTGCACCCAGGCACCGGAGGAGGAAAGGTTCCTTTGAGGACCCTGGAGGGGAAGAGTGGGGGGAGTACTGTGAGAGAGACAGATACAGAGAGGGACGGTCAGAGCCTCAGGGCGCTGAGTCTGGTATCAAGTCCACATGTCTTCAACACCAGCCGGGGAGACATGATTAATTTCTATTATTTCTCCTGGGGCCAATTCAAGTTTAAACAGTGAAAGTGTGAGGAGAGGTGCTTTGGAGTTCCAGCTCCTTCCCTGGTCAGCCTCAGCTTCTCTCCCAGTCCTGGACCCGCCTAGCCCTGTTTCTGAGGATTTTCCCTCTTCAGTGCCTAAACCCTCCCACTTCTCTGGCCTTAGGGGAGTTGGCTGTTGAGCATTCCAGGAGCAATCTCTGTACTTCTCTGACCCCCGCTGCCGGGGGAGCTTGTTCACAGAAGCAGGGACATGTTGGGGAGGAAAACACTGGATCACAGGGACTGGAGAGAGCTGGCTGCATCTGAGACCGGCCACTTCCCAGCCCCGGACAGTGGACAGTGATTGCAGGTCTCTACCCTCAATCCACCATCTCTCAAATCTTAGTCACTGAATGATAATCCTCGGTTGCCACTGCTTACAGAAGAGATTTAACTCAACTACATGTCTCTTAGTTTGAGTACTGTGGTTCTAGAGACACAGCCACGACCGACTCAAAACCCAAACAAAGATGTCATGGCCAAACAGCCTAACAGTAGCCCTCACTCTTCTAAGTGGACAATTTACCAATCTGCTGTAAAAACACATTAAGAAAAAAATAGAAATAAAAAAGAAAGAAAAGAAGAAAATAAAAGCTTTGTTTTTGTTCTAGCTTCCTTGAGAATAGATTTAAAAACATAATCTTAGAGATATATTTGGGAACGAAGCACTTCATGTGAATCTCATTAATTCTTGTTCCAGCGTGTAAGAACATTAATTAGCTCCTGGATTGTGTACAGGGAGATATGAAATTATGCATTTGATGACATTTTGCCTGGGTTGTCCCTCCCTCTTTGCACCATCTGGCTTCCTGAAATAGTTTTTTCAGCAGCACCAATTCAGTGGCATGAATAATAAACGCTGTGGGTATCGATGCTCTTTGCCGAGGAAGCTCCGCAGCCACACTTCAGCCTCAGAGACGCACCAAACTCCTCTCCTGTCTCCAGCCCTCAGAGGTTTTAGATACACGCACGCCCAGGTTCATCTTCCTCCTACCGCCCGACACACCCAGCTGAGCCACTGGTGACAGAGAGGTCATTTTCAGTGGAGTTTGTCCTCGGATCGCTACAGAGTGAAAAATATGAGTGCATGGGATTGTTTCTCCTAAAGACATGATTATTCCTCACTAAATTGCGTCTTGCTTTCGATGACCAATCTCTGTTTCATGGACACATATATGGAAATATCAGAAACTTATGTATGCAATTGTATGTAGTAAAAAAAGTAATTCATTTTAATAATAATAGGAAACATTTTCTACTTAGAGACTCATAAACCTTCTGTGAGGGTGTATGGCAGTTCTTTCAATATTAATTTTTCTTAATTTATTCATTTAAAACACATTAATTAAGTGTACATATATAATGAACCTTGTGCTAAAGATAAAAAACTAAAAGCTACTCTTTAGAGATTCAGTCTGGAGGCAGAAATTAAAACATAATACAACATGTAAAATACAAGCAGTATACACAGAAACAGGGTGGGGGGCCTCATTAGGAAACTGTTGTGGGATCTGGGGAAGTCCACCAGCTCCCCGGGCAGGGCCCTTCCAACTACCCCTTATAATCTAACCACCGTTCATATAAGTAACTCAGCCAATAGAACAGTACAGTACGAAAGTAAATTCTTAATTTAATAAAGTTCATTTCCTCTACACTCCTTTTAAAGGAAAAACTGCCAAAAAAGGAAGAAAAAATGTTTTAAAAATACTCCAACCTTAAATTTCCAGCCACTGGAGTCATTATGAAATCAACCCAAATTCTTGAGCTATATGTAAGTTTTGCAAATAAATGATGCTAAAAACAAATGTTCCACTCTGTGCTCTCCAAGCCTCAGGACCCCCACCCCTCAAATTTGAAGAGAAACTCAAGTATTGCAGGTATGTGCTAATTACTAAGGCAGTGCTCTGGTTAAATGTCCCAGAAATATGTTCTCTTCATATTTCAATAAATATGAACAGAAAAATTGTTTCATGGTTCCACTCATTTAACTAGAAAATTCTATTAATAGGAAAATCATTTTCTCTGAAAATCCTGGTTGACTGACCTATTATGGTAAGAAAATGTTCCTAACTGTTTATAAAAACAGTATGCTGCTCACACCCAATATTTGCAATAATTTGAATCCCTCCCATAAATTCCTTCCCATGACCTCTGTTAATAGGAATATCATTTTCTCTGAAAATCCTGGTTGACTGACCTATTATGGTAAGAAAATGTTCCTAACTGTTTATAAAAACAGTATGTTGCTCACACCCAATATTTGCAATAATTTGAATCCCTCCCATAAATTCCTTCCCATGACCTCTTCTTTAAGCTGTGCACTAACTTCAAGAATCCTGATGGATCTGGATTCCCCAGTCATTGCATCCTTACTTTTCTATATCTCATAAGCTTTGATGCAGGAAATTATTTTATTCTTGTGGGAGCTACCTTATTTCACCTACAGTCGGTTGGGATCTCTGCTTCTCTCTGCCCAGTTTCTTCATCCTTTGACCCGAGGTGGGGGGTGGAGCACAGAGGGTCCTGGGCAGATTTGAGGTCTGGTGAAGGGAGACTTGAGGGGAAGATCCACATAGTTTGAGCTTGTTGAGACATGTTTATGTGTCCTGAACCCGTTTCTATTCACAGTTAGGTTGTCAAATTTGCAATTTTGCATTTTTTAAAAAATCCCCATAAATCGTTTAAATTTCAAGCCCTACAAATTCTGCATCCATACCTGTGGCCTCTATAGCTAACTTTCTAGGGCTTTCTGTCTTCCATCAACTGACAATGGAAACTGATGTGATCCAAACAAAGCACCACAGAGAAGTCAAGTCTGTTGCAAAGCTTCTGCCCCCGGAT
>NW_007731232.1:47177-49302 GCF_000696425.1 Galeopterus variegatus | reverse complement strand
CAAATTCTGCATCCATACCTGTGGCCTCTATAGCTAACTTTCTAGGGCTTTCTGTCTTCCACCAACTGACAATGGAAACTGATGTGATCCAAACAAAGCACCACAGAGCAGTCAAGTCTGTTGCAAAGCTTCTGCCCCCGGATTAATGTGCTTCAAAACTGTCTGCTCCAGATGATCTAGTATCTCTACTCCCTTTACTAACACACATAACCAAAAGTTGGCTGATCATCAGAAAATAGAAAATAAATACTTTAACCCTAATGAAACAGGGGTCACCTGACAAAAGGATATTTCAGATGCCATATAAGCAGTTGGCTGTTCCTCAAAGCATGTGCCTTGGGGACAAGCAGTGCTCTGGAGGAAGTCACTGGGATGCCCTTAAGCATAAAACCCTCAAGACCCCTGGTGAACTCCCAAGATCTCACACAGAGTGGGATTAAGAAGTTTACAGGACTTAACACAAGAAAAGGCTATGACGCTCCTCCCTACCTCTGGCCAACACCCCCCACCAAAGCCAGCGCTCCACGGGCGGTGCCAGGACCAGCGTCTCATCCCACCCCTCTGTGGCCCTCACATGCCCACAGCCTTGACCGTGCTTACACTCAGATTTTGCTTCTGTCAGTTCCCAGAACATCAGAATGTCAGGCAGCCTGTACAGTTTCTATTGTACTCAACAAGTAGATATGAATCATTCATTCACGCATCTCAATAAAGTATGAAAATTGACTCTAAACATTCACAGATAACAATGCCAGGTGCGATGTGTGCCAGGACAAATTTCATCAGAAAACATTCATGCAAAGTGTTGATTTCTGTTTCCAAACAATATGAGTTCATGGTTCTCACATTCCTCTTTTTATTTATTTCTCAATGTACTAAATTTAGGCTTTCAGACTAAAGTTTATCTTTAGTTTATATGAAAAGTGGTCTGCTAACAACACATTTATGCATAAAATATGAGAAAATTTAATACCTGTTGCTAGTAAAATGGCACATCAATGCAACAAATTTGAAAGCCATATCTAAGATCCTTTTAATTAACAGAGCAGTAAGTTCAAACTATTAGGAACAATTCATCATATACTTAATTCAGTTTGTAAAACTCTTTCTTTAAATTTTGACTTCTGGTTTACTTTCAAATATTAATTTCCTCCTAATATTCACTAAAACTGTGCGAATTTTAGTAGAATCAAGTAACTTGTTTCAATAATCACAATTTTAGGATATAAAATTCTCTCATATGAAACATAACGGGTGCTCTTTCGACATATCTGTTGCCCAGTTTTTTAAGGAGAAATCCTATCTCAGGACTTACGTATGCAGGGGAGGAACGGGAGTTTTTCCCAGCTGGCCATTTGAGTTTTACTGCACGTAGGGTTGGCTTGCAGAACAAACTGTTCCCTACCTTCATCTCAATTTGTTTGGTGTCCAGATTTTGAAACAGCAGCTTGACTCGAGTTTTTCCATCATCTGAAGATCCCTTAAGCTGAGAGAATTTAAATCTCCATAGCACATTCTGTAAAGGAATGAAATTAATTAGTGATTTATAAACAAGAGCTGACTTATTTAATTAACATCTATTAATATGTTAAACAGCCTCTTTGCATAAACACAGACATTTGCTTAATTATCTTATCTACACTCAGCTTGTGATAACTCGCCAGAGTGTGCACCCTCTCAGCCTTCAGTCTGTGCAGCTGACCTCCTCAGACCCACCCCTCAGCCTGCTGCACGTCGCGAGGATGTATCAGCATCCAGGTCCTCAATCCCACCTCTACCCTTTCTGATCCTCTCTGTCTTCTCTTGGGTTTTCCTTTACATATACTAAAAGCATCTTAAGATCATTACTCTTTTTTCTGCTTGAGGAACTTTAAAAAATCCACTACAAGGCTCAGTTCTTCCTCTAGGATGTGAAAAATAGTCTACAGTGAAGATAAAATGAGAAACTTTAATCCTGACCAACATCATCCCATCTATAGCTATGTGGAAACCAGTTAACCTTAGTTTCTCAGGAACCATCTTAGAAAATGTGGATAATGCTACCTTTTAACACTATTGCAAAAATAATGTTTGCTAAGGCACTTTAAAGATAAAATGTACTCTATAAATTCTTACTCTAATAAAA
>NW_007731232.1:45708-46727 GCF_000696425.1 Galeopterus variegatus | reverse complement strand
TAATGTTTGCTAAGGCACTTTAAAGATAAAATGTACTCTATAAATTCTTACTCTAATAAAAAAAGCCTGCAGCAAATAAAACTTAATGGCTGTCTTGTATAAAAGTTAGTCCTTAATTATAGACATTTCATTGCAATAAATCTTTATCTTCCTGGAAAAATCCCACTAGAGAAGAGAAATTATTGTTTTTAGCAAGCTATAGGCTCAATTTCTGTTAAAAGCATTTATTTTGAAATAATGAATGTATTTTTCTCTAAGGGACACAAAAGGGAGAGAAGCTGGGGAAAACGAAGGGTAGTTTCAGAAGCACTTTTATCCCTCTGACCCCGACCTGTTTAGTCACTGCTCACACACTAACCTCCAGAACCCCAGCCACGTCTTTCTTTTGTATTGAATCTAGGGGCTGAATAGAGTATTTTAAGTGCATAGGAAAGTATCAAATAACATGTTTTCTCTAGAGTTTGGGAAATCCAGAACTCTGTAGGGACTTGGAGACAACTCCTCCAGCTCTTCCACCTTCGCAAGGAGGAAGTGGCTTCTATGCCCACTCAGAGAGGGCTGGGGGCCCAGACCCCTGGCATCAGGGTTTTTTTCAGAATTAGAATTACTGGAACCTATTCAGAGTGAGAATATTCAGAACTCACACTTCAGTCACTTCTTCCTATGGTGGTACATTCAGGAGGTGGCGCTCATATGCAAATTCTTGTTATTAGCAGAAGAGGGATTTAAGTGAGCCACTGGGACAATGAAACAAACCACAGCAACCAGCTTGGGGGACCTGCCCCCAGTGATGACGACTGACCTGGAGAAGGCTCCCCACCTTCCCTTCACCCCTACACCTACCTGCCTTTCCCAAGAGCATCCTCGACAACCCACACACAACTCCACTGTCCTCGGGCATCCTCATGACATCCAAGCCAGCCCTCTGAAGGCTGTAAGGGAGGCTGTGATTTCAGTCTCTTACGTGTTAAGTCTTATCTGCCTTTTTTTTTTTTTTTTTTTTTTTCGTGACCGGTAAG
>NW_007731232.1:34608-44211 GCF_000696425.1 Galeopterus variegatus | reverse complement strand
GCATACAAATGCACAGTTCGTCTGCTTAAAATCGTGTACACATTTTACAATGTTGTCCTTGCTTAAGGTGGACACGAGTGCTTTCCCCAGCTTCTCATGGTTTTGGACATGCCAGGAAACTGTCCAGGCACAGCTGGTGGGTTGCTTGGGCAACGGGCGTTATTCCCTTTCTTATCTCTCCGAGTGCGGTAAACATGGTGAAGCCAGAACACAGCTCTGCAGAGCCGCACTCCCTCCCACCGTGAGTCACTTTCAAACCGCCAGTGCTGCGAACTCTGAAAACACGAATGCTTCTGAAAAAGAAACCGTTCTTCCCATTATGGATGATATTCCACACATTCTGTAAGAAAGTGGGTCCAGGTGACAGTTAATTCCTGCTAGAAGGTCCAGGTGGCTCTGGACCTCCTAGGTCAGAATGTGGCTTTCTCTCCAGCTGCGCAGCTCCGGGGACGCCGCTGTGACCAGGAGTCACAGGCCAGCGCTGGCTTTCCTTCCACAGCCTCAGGAGCGCGTGCGATGGGCCGGGGGCTCCAGTCAGACGGAAGCAGGCTGACTGGAGTCTAACTCATTTCCACGTTTAAGCGTGAGTTACGTCAAACGTCGATGTTTATGTTTCATTTTTATGTGACGGGTTGTTAATAGTGATCATCACTTCTCATTTCCTTTTCAACAAATTAAAATTTTTAACATACTAATGATAGAAAGTGATACTTGAATTCTTCATTGTTAATCACTGAGCAGTTCCAGAAGAGTCTGTGACATCGAGGATCAGAGCAGGTTGATTTTTTGGCATTTTCCTGGGAGCTGTAACTTTTCTCCACCTTCCTACTCAGGCCAAAGACCTGTCTTTGCTTTTTCTCCTACAAGGAACTCAATTCTTCTTCCGTTTTTTTTTATTTTTCTTTTTAAACTGATTTTCTGCTCCTCCGCATCTGCCTCAATGCAACTTCATAAGATTATCCAACTCCAGTGTAAGGAACAGGCTCCCTGGGGATCAGGCCCAGCACCCGGACACTGTCGTGAGGTGACAGAACGATATCCTGAAGTGAGGGACACTGCTGTGAGGTGAGGGACACTGTCGTGAGGTGAGGGGACACTGTCATGAGGTGACAGAATGATATCCTGAAGTGAGGGACACTGCTGTGAGGTGAGGGACACTGTTGTGAGGTGAGGGACACTGTTGTGAGGTGAGGGACACTGACGTGAGGTGAAGGGACACTGTCGTGAGGTTACAGAACAATATCCTGAAGTGAGGGGCAGTCGTGAGGTGATGGACACTGTTGTGAGGTGAGGGGACACTGTCGTGAGGTGACAGAATGATACCCTGAAGTGAGGGACACTGCTGTGAGGTGAGGGACACTGTTGTGAGGTGAGGGACACTGTCGTGAGGTTACAGAACAGTATCCTGAAGTGAGGGACATTCGTGAGGTGATGGACACTGTTGTGAGGTGAGGGGACACTGTCGTGAGGTGACAGAATGATACCCTGAAGTGAGGGACACTGCTGTGAGGTGAGGGACACTGTCATGAGGTGAAGGGACACTGTTGTGAGGTGACAGAACAATATCCTGAAGTGAGGGACAGTCATGAAGTGACAGGACACTGTCATTTGGCGAGGGACACTGTCATGAGGTGAGGGGACACTGTCGTGAGGTGAGGGAACACTGTCATGAGGTGAGTGGACACTCTCTAGGTGAGGGACACTGTTGTGAGGTGAGGGGACACTGTCTTTAGGTGAGGGACATATCAAGAGGTGACGTTTCCTCCATCTGAGCAGCTGTGGGCATTGTCACTTCTAGCAAGTAGAACGTTTCTAATCTATTCTTGTTTAATTATTTTAAAAACTTCAAATCTAGAAATTTATAATGTATATTGCATATCGTCTTCCCCCTTTTTTTAAGTACAGAAAATATTTCCATGGCCAAACAAAATTTTGTTTTTCCTGCTTGACTGCTCCTTATCAACGGTGAACGTGTTGATGTTGGAAGTAACCGCCTGTCCTCCTCTGGTGGGGGCAGAAGTGGGGAATTAAGGAATCTGACCACAGGTGTGCTTCTGAGGTGGATGCCCACGTGGATTCTCATTAAAATCTGGGCACTTATCAAAACCCAGAGTGTTTTTTCTAGCATGCGTTTGCTTAATAAGCATTGCTGCCACATTGCAGGTCTAGTTTTGACCCAGAATTAATATACAAATGGTCTAATTTAACAGCATGATGCATTATGGAAGTGCTAATTATCCTGTGAATACAAGCATGGTAAATCCCAATCTAAGCATTTCCAGCCAAGAAATCTACTTGATGGTTTTCATAATGACTTATCTAGCAGAAGCATGGAGAAAATATTTTTATAATTATTTCCTATTAAATAATCATTTAAGTACTTAATATCAATATAGAAATAATTAAAAACCTAACAAATGTCATCCTATGTTGAAAACAATGAAAAGATCTAAATAAAGCAAAAGTACAGATATCTTATAGATTTACAATCCATTGGTTTACCCTTCACAGTTAAGGTGGGAAAGTTTTTCTTCTAAAAATAAATTAGAATTTTGTCAACTCTTAAAAAAAAGAAAAAAATAAAAACTAATAGGAATACAAGCAGCAAGCCTCTGGAACAATTTTCTTTTTATGCTGTCATATGCTGTTTTTATTTTCAGTTGCTCTATAATTACAGACTACATATATCAGTATTAGGCCAGAACTTCTTGAAACAAAAAGTAATCATAAGAAAAATGTGAGGTCAAGTGTCCACCTTCATAGGAGAGTATGCCAGTGGGTCACAGCCTCTGTACTTAAGGTTCCGGTGAGCAAGAAGACGTCTTAATTGAATTTTTACGGAAACTTGACTTAAAGAAAGACACTGAACAGGTGCAACTGAGAAGGTGAGAAGCCTTCCTGGAAGGCAGATCCCCGCGGGCGGGGCTGAACTGGGGACAGAACCTGCTGCTGGTGCAGGCGCAGCTGCGAGCTGTGTCCTGCCAGAGTGGCCAGGCAGGGCTGCCCTTCACACCATGCAGGCTCCGAGGGTCCCCATGGTTAATGCCACACGTTTATTCTAGCACCATCGAGCTGATCCACTTTGTCTAATCAGACAGACGTGGCTATATGCTACAGATCAATCCATTTTGATGACAAGAGCTGGATTAAGTTGTACAGTGCCATCACCAGGAAATTTAAAACATTGTGGCTGTACCCTAAAGGGTTCACACCCCAGTTTTGCATAGCACTAAGAGAAAAATTAGAACTATTTAAAATTTGTATTGGGCCAATTTTAGCGCTAATCAGGGGAAAAGCGCTGGACTCAATGACAGGAAGTGCCCCTCGGGGTCCCTGAGCCCGGGTCTGCAGGCCTGTGCCCAGCACAGAGCAGACCACCAAAGACAAAGGAATATCCTCGTGAGAGAAAGTCATAGTGCAGTGGCCTGGCAAGACAGGAAATTCACGGGCAGAGGAAAGCAGAAGACGCGCCGTGGCCGAGAGCACGTGGGCAAAGCAAATCACAAATGGCCACTCCCATCTCAGCTCCCTAGGGACCCCGCTGGCCACTCTGGCAGGAAAACGTGCCTGCTCAGCAACTGAGCATGTGAGAGGCTAAGGGCTTGTCTAGGGCTGTGCCGATGTTCCAGTGGCCGTTTCTTTTAATTCATGTGGGCCATTGAGGACTCCATCTTCTGACGGTGTCCTCAGAAGGACGTGAAGGGAGTAGGGAGAATGCGGGACCCCCTCTTCAAGGGCCCCAGGACTACCGTGTCATGGCCGTGTGTAAGACAGAGGGTGGTTATAGGGAAATCCTCTGGCAGAGTCACAACAGGAAGACGTGGTGGCATCTGTGGATGCTGTGCTGAGCCCTGAAAGTGGAACGAGACTCACTGGCTGGGAAGAGCCTTGTCTGTGAATGAACCGCCCATGCCAGCACCCCGCAGAGGCGTCCCAGTGAGTGCCTGCAGCAGCCACCAGGCTGGTGGGTGCGTGCTTTGCTCCTTGAAAGGAAAGGCTCATGGGGCTCTTTTCAGGTGAGGGAACTGTCCCAGGGCCTACCCACCCGCACTGCTAAGTTCAGCCAGAAAGGGGCACGTGGGATCCCACGGGCTGCAGCTAGTGGACTATGCAAACTTGCTCTCCAGGTGGAATAGGGAAAGTCTCAGTTTAGAGTTCCTGAACACAGAGCGAGCGACAGTTGCAAATCAGGTCTTGTATTTACCACACGTGCAGAGGCTTTTCAGTACTCTAGGACAGTTGCTCTAGCATTCTCCTTATCTCAGAAGGACACACAGAGCAAGGCTGTGAACAGCGAGTCCCGCAGCTTGCGACCGGCAGGTCCATATGGCAGACCAGGTACGGAAGGAAGCACCCCTGAGTGGGATCAGGGAGTCGTCCGCCCGCTGTGTGACCTCAGGACTGGAAGGAGAGACCATGATGGAGAGGCAGACGTGAAATCCCTTCTTCATGTTAAGTCTGTGTGCAGATGCATGTTGTTACCATTATAAACACCGTGTGCACCCCTGTTGTAAACACAGCCCAGCTGTTTCCCTGGGAGGAAGTACAGTAACAAAGACCACATGAACTTCAGTTCTGTAATTCTGGAAAGGAAGCCACCTCCTGCTCCAGCACAGGCTTCTTAATGTCCACACTGTTGACATGTTGGAGCCACCTACCCTGTGTGATGGGGGTGTCCTGCGCACTGTAGGATGCCAGCAGGAACTCCCCTCCAACTGGTGACAATAAAGAGTGTCTCCAGACATTTCCAGTGTCCTGCTCCAGAAGAATGGAAAACCAGCCAGGGCGAACTTCTCAAGGAGACGGGCACCGTGTCACAAGTTCTCATTAACAGTTGCAGGGACTAATTCACTGGAGAGAGTACCCCAGGTTGTTAAACATGGAAGCTTGGAAATAACTCTGAGAAATGAATCATAGCTTCTCGGAGCTTTGAGGTGAGGCTTTACTCACTCAGGGTTGACTCTGCGCACTGAAAAGCAGGTGAAGTTTGACAGTGCATAGGAGTAGAGGTCAAAGAGTAACTGCAGGCATTTGAAATTTCGATGCACATCGTAATGGATTTAATAAAGACGATGTTAAATAAAATTTATGGGAGGCCATTGTTTGGACTGAGCTCTTGCACTGGGCTCCACAGGCTCGACCAAAATGGAGCCACTCATGCTAAATGACACCCAATCAAACAAAATTTAAGAAAGCAGGACGGTCCTCTAACAGACCAGTTCTTCCTAAAAACAGTCAATTTCCAGCAACCAGTCAGAAGTTGCCCAGCAATCTGAGCCAGTTCTTCACACTGAGGAAGCCCCCTTGGCTTTAACCCGTATGAGAAAAGTAACCGAAAGCAGCCTTATGTTAACCAATCCACTTCCTGTATCGTTATATGTCTTCCTGCTCAAGTTACCTTACAAAAATCACCACTACACCAATACCTTCCCATCCAACTCATTTTTAATTAGCACAGGGAGTAGATTTTTTAAATAATCATATGACAAAATATTGCCTTTGACTTTGGAAAACATTTCTTAACACTTATGTAGATCAGTGAACACTCAGATGCTAATGGGAATGAGTCTAAGTCCCCACAGCTCACATTTGAAGTTTCATGCAGAATAAACTGAAATCAGTGAAGCTTTATATGTGTGGAAACAGCACTCAATGAACTCCGCCAGCTACGGGTGCTATTTTACTGTGACCAGAAATGCTCAGGTTTTAAGCTTGCAACAATTAGCATTTCTTTTCCAAGTGTTTAACTGCGTTGTGTGGGCCTTCCTTTGAGCAGGATCAAGAACACTCACCCTGTGCTTCCCTCTCCCACCTTACTCCACCCTGATGTGAATCATGATCCCAAACCCCATTCAGTTTCCATTGCCTGGGCTGTAGGGTTTGTGAAAATCCTGGGACCCTGAGCTACCAGAAAGAAGATAGTCTACACAGGCACTACTTAGATGCAAAATCCGTCAGAGTCGGTGGCAGCTGTCAGACATTTATGTGTGTTAACATCCCTGACATGCAATTAAAATGCATTGCCATGGCCCTGTGGATTGACTGTCGGCATCTTACCTTTGTCTTACTGTCGAAACAGGTGAAACCCAAAGCGAAATCCACTGTGAAACATAGTGTCTCTCCTTGCCAGCTGCACATATATGTTTTGGACTAGAAAAGAGGATTAATTTTGAGAAAACATTCTTTAATGATGCTGTTTAACTTTACTTATTAGTTGCAATATTAAACCCCCCCTTAGTAAAAAAGTATTTGTTTTAAAAAGTCCTAACACGAAAACCATGTGGAACGAAACTAGAGGACCCACCGTGACACGAAACCTGCATAAACATTTACAGACACTGAGTTCTTTCTTGCTTTTTGTCTATAGGCAAATATTTCCAACTGCGTAAAAGTTGGAAGTCTTTATAGGCATTGCTCTAACTAAAAGTAAATGAACAAAACAGAACCTAACAAACCTCTATTCAAAAAGTCTTTTTGAAAACACACACTATATTATTAAATTTCTTGTTTGCTAACTCATTTTACATATTGTGTAAGATGTTCATTTTTCTTTTGCTTATACAGAAGAAGAGTTGGGCTAGGAAAAATCCCCAGGGCTCCCTGACATGTTCCAGTGAAATGTAGATGTGGCTCTTTCTTGGGAAACATTCCTATGAGCAGTACCAGCAAACAGCAGAAAAACAGCAGCATTGATACCACCAAGAAAAAAAGAAAAAAAAAAAGCAAACAAAAAATAAAACAGAAAAAGAGCACAGCTCTCAAACTGAGAGAATTCCTACAGTGAGGGGAGCGTGGGTGGACGGCCACCTTGACTGACATGTGACCTCTCATGAGAAGATGCCACAGCTCGCTGGGGACACAGCAGAGATTTGTGCTTTAAATCTTTTCATACTACTCTAGACAAAAGGTACAAATAAGGAAACATGACCCCTAATATGTTGGCAAAAGTTGTTGTTAACAGCCTCTCTAATCAATCTGTAGGTAAAATTTTCCCATTCAGAGGAGAATCTGAAGCCACCCATGTGAGCTGGGAAAATACAACTGTGATTTCCAGGCATGTCCTATGTGTCAGGGCTGAATGCTGGCAGCTCCCGGATCTGTGCACAGATCTTGTACAAGAACGAGGACAAGCTGTGTGTGCCCTCTTCGTCTCTGCCTCTGTCTCTTTCTCTCTCTGTCTCTCTCTCACACACACACGCACGGGCTGGCTCACACATTCGACTGTGGCAAAGGTAAGCAGGGAGTCAGCTGCACTCCCACAGTCACTGGCTCTTCACGGGCAGTGCCCCGACACACACTCTTGAGCCAGCAGGTAGGAGGCGTCTCGATGGCGTTTGCCACATGGCTCAGAGTCTCCGATGTTTCATCACTTGTCTCTTGCTCTTCCCTGTTCCTCTTCCTAAATAACCGAGTAAATGCCCTGAATATCTTTCAAGTCTGTCGACAGTCCCTGTGGAGGCTGTCACCCACATGCTGGCTGGGATTCTGTGAGCAGACCCGAGAGGGGAGGAGCCACACTCCTTGGTCCTGAGACAAGGCCTCCTGAGTCTCCCAGGGAACCCAGCCAATGCCGTGCACAGAATAGATGCTCACTGTATACTCCATATGACATTGGTGCTTGGGATGAGGGTGGGAAGATGGGTCTTAACTGACAGCTGGCCTGACACGGTACCTGCTGGCTCCCTTGCTTACCTTTCCTGAACCTGACTCAGAGAAGGTGGAGCATCGAGATTCTACTTGGAAGCCCTCAGGAGTCAGCGTTCTCCCCTCTTAGGTTGGAATCTGCTCAATTTCTAGAATTTAAACCTAGTTTTTGTTAGATATGAAGTAAAATTATTCCGTGGTAAATGCTGTATTCGGTGTAGATAAGTAACTAGCACCATAAGACCGACGGAGATTGTAAGCATCAGTTGATACGGCTGGATGACAATTCATACAGATTATTATTCAGTGATTATAGACCATCTCTGGCCTGACCTTTGGGGAACAGGAGAAAGTTATTCTGGAAGGTTGTTTACTGCGTACATCTGCATAATCTCTAAAGGGGCTTAGAGTAGAGAAAAAGAAAAGGCTTCAGACTAAGGGACTCAGGCTATACAAAATCCCATTTACAGAGTTAATCAACAAATAACCTTCCAGACACAGNTCTTAACTGACAGCTGGCCTGACACGGTACCTGCTGGCTCCCTTGCTTACCTTTCCTGAACCTGACTCAGAGAAGGTGGAGCATCGAGATTCTACTTGGAAGCCCTCAGGAGTCAGCGTTCTCCCCTCTTAGGTTGGAATCTGCTCAATTTCTAGAATTTAAACCTAGTTTTTGTTAGATATGAAGTAAAATTATTCCGTGGTAAATGCTGTATTCGGTGTAGATAAGTAACTAGCACCATAAGACCGACGGAGATTGTAAGCATCAGTTGATACGGCTGGATGACAATTCACACAGATTATTATTCAGTGATTATAGACCATTTCTGGCCTGACCTTTGGGGAACAGGAGAAAGTTATTCTGGAAGGTTGTTTACTGCGTACATCTGCATAATCTCTAAAGGGGCTTAGAGTGGAGAAAAAGAAAAGGCTTCAGACTAAGGGACTCAGGCTATACAAAATCCCATTTACAGAGTTAATCAACAAATAACCTTCCAGACACAGAGCATCTCATCATTTACATTTTTAGAATCTGAGCAAAAAATACAGTCTTAAGAAATCTGTCCCCCCATTACTGCAGGATTCATTGCCACAAAGTAGTCACATTACAGAGCTTTACAAACACAATCCTTTCAATTTAGTGAACGTGTGAAATGGAGTGATTGTTCTCATGCTCCTTTCACACCCACTTTTTTTCCCCCCGAGGCACTGGGTGAAAATCCGATTGGTGCGTGCAAACCGAATCCTTGGGGGAAGGTTTGCCTCATAGATTGCTCAACAGATTTCTATAGAGTTAGTAATTTAAATATTTTTATGAAACTGATGGGGAGAATTTCCATGTAACTTATTTGGTATAATCATTTGGAGTTTTCCAAGATATTGAAGCTATAGGAGTAACTTATTGGGATAACATCTGATCTACTGATAAAACTAGGTATGAACGTTATACGTGGAGCACCCAATGGTTTGACTAGAGAGTGGGAAGATGTCTTGTCTTAATGAACTCCTATCTGCAGCACATTCACGGCAACCACAGAAGAATACTCCACTGTTAACCACGGCTTTTTGTATGCAACAAAGCTTTTTCGAAAAATTAATCATATTAGGGAAAAAGTCCTAAGTCCCTCCTTTCAAAACTGAACAAAATTGAAAATAAATTGTAAGATAGTTTCAAAACTTTTTATATGCAAATATCAAAGATGTCTTATTAGTAGAAGCTTAAAGTAAATTGCTTTGAAGTTGGGCTTTTGGAACAAAATAAAGAAAGAGCATTAGCAAAGACCAATTTATTTTTAATGAAACTCAAAAACCTAAAGCACGGAACTACCCAGGGAATTAAAAAACAAAACAAAACAAAACAAACAAACACACAACAAGAAACCAAAATAAAAAATAACTAAGGATACCAGCAATAAAAACGGCTTTCTCATCTGTGTTCCTTAATAACAACAACCGGCT
>NW_007731232.1:30301-33454 GCF_000696425.1 Galeopterus variegatus | reverse complement strand
TAAGGATACCAGCAATAAAAACGGCTTTCTCATCTGTGTTCCTTAATAACAACAACCGGCTGGGCAGCTGCTATTCAAACAAGATGTTTTAATGATAGGAAAAGACACAGAAACTTACCCCCATTTGATTTGATCATTTTGCAGTACAGAAAACGGTGTTAAAATAGTTAACAGTAAAGCAAACAATATACAAAAGAAACTGGAGTCCAACATAACAAGTATGCAGCTCGCTGGTTTAGGTAACCTAATATTTTATTAAAGACTTTGTGTCTATATTCATGGATAATATTGGTCTGTAGTTTTCTTTTCTTTCTGGTTTTCCTATAAGGGTAATGCTAGCTTAAAATAATAGATGGGTATTTCCTACTTTTTTAGTCTGTTTATTTTCAATAGGCTGTGGAGAATTGGTGTTAATTCTCTTGTAAACCTTTAGTGGAATTCTCCAGTGAAAGCATCTGGGCTAAAGATTTCTTTTCTTGGGAGTTTTTAAATTACAGTCAGTTTTCTTATAGTTACAGGACTATTCAGATGGTCTGTTTCATATGCAAGGAGTGTGGCCATCTGTGGTTTTGGGGGAAGTGGTCCTTTAGCTTAAGGTGTCGAGCTCGTGAGTGTAGAGTTATCCATCGTCTGCAGTCGGCTTCATCTCCGATACTGGACTTTTGTGTCTTCTCTTTTTCTCTGTTTCTCTGCCAGTCTTTCTAAAAAAAAAAAAAAAAAGACTGCCAAATTTAACAGTGTTTCAAAGAACCAGCTTCGTGACACGCCGATGTTCACTGTTGCTTTCTTGTTTTCAGTTTCACTGACATCTGCTCTTGCTTTTGATTTGCTTTTCCTTTTCGAGTTTTTTGAGATGGAAACTTACAGTTCTGATTTGAGACTTTTCCTTTTCTCAAACGTGTGCTCTTAATGCTATAAATCTCCCACTCGGCACTGAGTTAGCCGTGTCTCACAAGTTTTGATGTGTTGTATTTTTATTTTCATGTCATTCATTAGTTTCGTATTTGCCTTGAGACTTCATCTCTGACACACTGATTATTTAGAAGTGTGTTGTTTCCAAGTGTTAGGAGATTTTCCTGTTAACTTTCTGTTATTGATTTCTAATTTGTTTCCTTTGTGGTTGGAGAACGTACTTTGTATGGTTTCAATTCTTATAAACGTGCTGAGGTTTGTTTTATGGGCTGGGATGTGGTTTTACTTGGTACACACTGCACGGGCACTTGAAGGTAATGTTTATTCTGCTGTTGGCAGGTGGGCAGTTCTGTAAATGCCTACTGTATTTGTTGGTCCACGGTGCTGTTGAGTTCTTCTATGTCTTTGCTGCTTTTCTGTCTAGTTGTGTGTTAGCTTCTCTACTTCTCCCACCAAGTACAACAGGAACCCTGAAAACCTGAAACTGGGTAATTTATAAGAAAACAGAATTTACTTCTTACAGTTTGGAGTCTGGGAAGTCCATGGTGCAGGGGTGCACCTGGTGAGGGCTTCTTCTGGGTGTTAACTCTCTACAGAGTCCCATGGTGATGCACGAATCACATGGCAACAATGCTCCCATGTGCTCCTTATAAAGNAGAGTCCCATGGTGATGCACGAATCACATGGCAACAATGCTCCCATGTGCTCCTTATAAAGCCCCCAGTCCATGCCCATGACAACCCATGAAACCGTCAACCCATCACTCCAAGCATGGATCAATACACTCACGAGCACACAGTCCTCACGATCAATCACCTCTCAAAGGCCCCACAATTCAACACTGACAGATTGGGAATCAAGCTCCCACATGAGCTGTGGAGGGACGTACAGACCCCACAAGTTGTTTGTCACTTGTAGAGGGGGTGTTGATTATTCAAGTATAATTGCAGATTTGTCTACTGCAATTCTATCAGTTTTTGCTTCATGTATTTTATAGCTCTGTTGTTTGGTGAATGAATGCACATTTAGGATTGCTAAGTCTTCTTGATGGATTGAACTTTTATTGTTCTATAATGCCTGTCTCTATATCTAGTGTTTTTCTTTGCTCTAAAGTCTACTTTATCTGATAATATATCTCTTTCTGTCCTTTTACTTTCAAACTGTCTATATTGTTATATTTGGAATAAGTTTCTTGTAAACCGCATACAATTGAGTCATGTTTGTTAATCCCCTCTGCCAGTCTCCATCTATTAATTGGTATATTTATACCATTTCCATTTAATATAATTATTGACAACTTAAGACTTAAGTTTGCTATTTTATTTTTTGTTTCCTGTCTTATTTCTCTGCTATTATTTTTGCTTTGCTTTTTTTCTGCCTAACCATAAGTCACTTGAAATTTTTTAGCATGCTGTTTTGATGTTTTTGTAGGTTTTTGAGTGTGTCTCTCTGTATGGCTTTTTTAGAAGCTGCTCTAAAATGTACGCACACAGCTGTCATCACATTGTGACTGACGTAGGAAAACCTCACCTCTCTTCACATTCCTTTTCTCTCCTCCAGTTGGAGAGCCCTTACTTTAAATATTTTCTCCGTATTTACTTAGAACCACATTAGACAATGGTATAAGTTTTGCTTCAATGAACCATAAAACAAAACTTAGAAAACGCAATAGGACGAGAACAGTCTATCTGTTGTATTTATTCTGTCCTTCCTTCCTGACAGTCCAAGGTTCCTTCTCTTGTTTTTTCCTCTCTGTTTAGAGAATTCTCTAATCATTCTTGTTGAGGACGTCTGCAGATGACACATTGTCTTAATTTTTCTTTATCAGAAAATGTCTTGAAAGATATTTTCTTTCTCGAAAGGCATTTCAAATGTATATAAGATTCTGTGTGACAATTCTTTTCTTACAGCACTTAAAAAATACTTGGGAACTTCCTTCTGGCCTCTGTAGTTTCTGGTGAGAAATCTACTGTCATTTGAATTGTTTTTCAATAGAAACACTATTATTTCTCTCTGGCTACTTTCAAGATTTTTCCTCTTTATTTAGTTTTCAGAAATTTAATTATAGTGAGTCCTGGTATGCACTTCTTTGGGTTTATTCTGTTTGAAGTTTGCTGACCTTTTTGAATAGGTTTGTGTTTCTTGCCAAATTTGGGAGGTTTTCAGCTGTAGTATCTTTGAGTGCTTTTCAGTCCTGCCTGCCTTTCCTCTGCTGGTTCTCTAATGACACAAGCATTAGCT
>NW_007731232.1:28197-30172 GCF_000696425.1 Galeopterus variegatus | reverse complement strand
TTTTTTAGCATGCTGTTTTGATGTTTTTGTAGGTTTTTGAGTGTGTCTCTCTGTATGGCTTTTTTAGAAGCTGCTCTAAAATGTACGCACACAGCTGTCATCACATTGTGACTGACGTAGGAAAACCTCACCTCTCTTCACATTCCTTTTCTCTCCTCCAGTTGGAGAGCCCTTACTTTAAATATTTTCTCCGTATTTACTTAGAACCACATTAGACAATGGTATAAGTTTTGCTTCAATGAACCATAAAACAAAACTTAGAAAACGCAATAGGACGAGAACAGTCTATCTGTTGTATTTATTCTGTCCTTCCTTCCTGACAGTCCAAGGTTCCTTCTCTTGTTTTTTCCTCTCTGTTTAGAGAATTCTCTAATCATTCTTGTTGAGGACGTCTGCAGATGACACATTGTCTTAATTTTTCTTTATCAGAAAATGTCTTGAAAGATATTTTCTTTCTCGAAAGGCATTTCAAATGTATATAAGATTCTGTGTGACAATTCTTTTCTTACAGCACTTAAAAAATACTTGGGAACTTCCTTCTGGCCTCTGTAGTTTCTGGTGAGAAATCTACTGTCATTTGAATTGTTTTTCAATAGAAACACTATTATTTCTCTCTGGCTACTTTCAAGATTTTTCCTCTTTATTTAGTTTTCAGAAATTTAATTATAGTGAGTCCTGGTATGCACTTCTTTGGGTTTATTCTGTTTGAAGTTTGCTGACCTTTTTGAATAGGTTTGTGTTTCTTGCCAAATTTGGGAGGCTTTCAGCTGTAGTGTCTTTGAGTGCTTTTCAGTCCTGCCTGCCTTTCCTCTGCTGGTTCTCTAATGACACAAGCGTTGGCTCTTATGTGATGTCCTGAGGGTCCCTGACACTGTGTAAGGAGCCTCTTCCAGTCTGTTTACTCTGCGGTTCAGATCAGGTAACTTTTGCTGGTGGGTCCTCCCTGCGTCCTTCCACGCTGCCTCTGAACCTGGCTACTGAGCTCTCAATTGCAGGGGCTGCAGCTTTCAGGTCTAAAAGTTCCCTCTGGTTCTTCTGTGTCTTTGCTGTGACTTTAGATTTCTCTGCTGAGCTTTCTATTACTTTTTCCATTTATTTCAGTATATTCACACTTGCTTTCTAAACCACTTTTATCATGGCTGCTTTGGAATATTCCTCGGATATTTCTAACCTCTCTGTAATCTGCATCTGGTGCTTGTCTTTGGATATTCAGTCTGAGGTCTTCCTCGCTCTTGAAATGACAAGTAATCTTTCTATTGAAATCTGGGTATGTTTGCATGGTAAGACTCTTAATCATATTTAAGTTTTCCGTGTTAACTTACTGTCTCTGGTACCACTTATCGGGGCAGGGGGCAGCCCGTGGTGATGGAAGCCCAGGTTTCCCTCTCGGTGTCTGCTCATACCCCAGGGGGCCTCTCTGGGCTTCTACTCCCCACCCGCTCTCCACCGGCACCACCGTGAAGGAGGCTTTGTGACCACTTGTCAGTAGTGAGAATCCTGACGCCATATGGTCTCTGCGACACCAGCTGGCAGGGGTGTTGGACCTCCTCATGGCCGAGGGAGGACAGAGCCGAGGCTCGGCCTTCACTGTCGTGGGTGGGAGTGGACACTGTTTCCTGTGGTGCTTGCCCAGAGAGGAGTGGTTACTGTCTAGCAGTTTTCCTGCCTACTCGGCTGCCCCTTTCCAAGAGAGCAGCTTGCATTGGGCTTTTCTGGATCTGCACCTGTTGGTGTTTCCTAGTTGCTGGATCCTTCAGCTCCAGGTCTGGGAAAAGGAGGCAGAGGCAGTGCCCAGGGATGTCCCGCCCTGTTGTCCTGAGGTTCCGGGGCCCAGCCACTCTGCCATCTCCTCCCACCTTTCAGCATCGTCTCGTGTGCTCCGTGTGACGTTCAGGGTTCCTGTTGTATGTAGCGGCAGGGACAGAGAAAAGTGTCTGCTCCACCTTCCCAGCAGCAGACACTCCCGATTAATTAT
>NW_007731232.1:23312-27287 GCF_000696425.1 Galeopterus variegatus | reverse complement strand
AATGCCAGGCTCTGTCACTGCCCTGCTGACCACTAAGGCCACTGCAGTATGGGCTGCACAGGTGGTCACAGCAGCCGGCCCTCAGCAGGCACAGGGCCACAGGGCCACCATGTGTGTGGACTCTGCACTCTGTTCAGGACTGTGCAAGATGCCCAAACCTCGGCCCTTCCCCACTGTCTGCTAAGGACTGACCATTCTTCTTCTCTGTCTCCCAAGTGTGTGTGAGGCTCCTGTCACCAGAAGGAACGATGGGTGGGTCTGGAAGGGTCCCTGCCCTCAGGAAGCCCTTTGTTCAGGAGGAGGAGGAGCAGAGACAGTGCTGGAGCTTCCATGGGTCCCCGGGTGCCTTCTTCACAGTGAGCATCACGTACTGGCCTGGGGTCCACGTGGAGGAAGCCGTGGCGGCTGCTGGTGGTTGAGTATGGAGAGAACTACCACGGGTCTAAAACTGTCCTGTCCTGGAGAAGCCCAGCTGCCCCCTCTTCTTTGTGCAGTGAGCTTAACTAATCACTCATTGGGGTTTCTAGGGCTGCAGGATGCCATGACCAGAATTCCTTAAGTGCCTCTCACTTAATCCCTGAACTCCACTGCAGAAAACTAAATGTGCTGCCATGCCAGGAAAATCAAGATAATAAAGACTTAGATCACTTTTCATAGGGCAGTAGTTTGTGAACTAAATCAGGCTGTGATTTAAAAATGGTATCAAATAGCACATCCAAGTTCATTTTCAAATATGTTAAAAAAAATTTGCACTGTGGTGCTATTAAATAAAGACATAAACAGTAGCCTTTTACGTATTATGTAGAACATGAAAATGTGTTTAAATGACGAGCTAGAATTAACATAGGAGCTAGAGAAGTGATTCTACTCATTAACAAATGTAAGAACCATAGAACTGTTTGAAAAACTTCAGGAGAGGATATGAAAATGTAAAGGGATTGCCTTGGAGTCAGCAGCTCTAATTGTGAGCAGGCGGAACAGTCACCTTACAACCGTGGGCGAGCATTCCCAAGGTGGGTCTCTGGGGTTATGCATTCCCAGGGGCACACTGCTTACGCCCAGGTGGGGACGACAGGCCCCCGGAGGCCAGTGCCTTCCTCAATCTAAAGCAGACGGGACTGTGAATGAAACCTACAGAAACTACTTTACCTGACAACGAGTGTCACATCGATGCGAGTGGACCCTGAAAGGATTTTCTACAGTATTTACAGAGTAGTTGTAATAGAAGCATTGTCATTTAAGGCACAATTCCAGGACATCAGGAACCACGCCAAGTGCTTTACATTAAATTCTCATGGAGTCCTCACGAGACAGGGGCTCTAATCCTCACTTTGCAGATGAGGGATGGTTGGGCAGGTGCACAGCTTGCTGGAATGCACAGGCGACACGCCCGTCTCCCCGTCCCCAGGCTTCTAACTTTACTGCAGGCATAACAGAGCATGAGTCTGGAAGTGCTGTCTGTGCTTCCACACTCCTTCTGGTATGTATGGGAAGAATTGTGTCCCCAGAAAGACAGGCTGAAGTCCTAGTCTCCAGTGTCTGTGCATGTGACCTTATCTGGAAATAGCATTTCTGCAGAGGTGGACAAGATGAGGTCATGCTGGAGTCGGTTAGGCCCTAACCTAATGACTGCCGTCCTCACGAGAAGAGGAGACAGAGACACATCTGCCATCCTTTCCTTCTCTGCTCTTATCCCGAGAGTTCCTGGCCCTGTCCCCTGGCTGTGTGTTCCAAGTGGAGGCTGGATCACCATCTGCCCGTCCAGGAAGGGGAGCCTGACAGGAGACGGGACTTGGAGGCCCAGTTCTGAGGTTCTAGCAGTCACATGTGGGTGATGTCTGGAACGTAGTCCATGCAATAGCTGTAGGGCAGCTATATTCATTTAACAGAGATGTGCAAAATGGCAAACACCATAAGGCAAAGTAATTGTGCACATGTTCCCTTGAAGATGAATGTCCACAGATGTTATTTCATGTGTTGCTGTTCAGCCTGGACGTGCCCCGTTCAGGTGGTGAGGCTGATTCTCCACAGAACAGAGCACGCAGCTCTGCAGGTAGAGGGGAGTGCTGGGCAGGGTGGGTGAGCATGTGTGGACCTACAGTGGGTGGAATGCAGCCTTCTGACCACCGAGGTAGCACACAACAAGCCAGAACTCCTCCCACAACCTCCTCGGGGAACACGAAGGGCGGCAGAAGAAATACCCCTTCATGCCCACAGAGCTGCTGCTCCCTGAGGCTCGACAATTCCTGGCCGTGTGCGGGAGGTTACTCTCCGGGAGTCCCGTAAGGCCACATGCTGTGTCCCGCTCACCTGAGAGAGAGTCAGGTGACTTTCTGTGTCCTGTATCTAGGATTGAAGCAGAAAGGGAGAATGGGCCCCTCTTCTGTATTCCATAAACACAGTCCTCATGAGCACAGCAAGCGACGCTCTGCTGTTAATCCGAGACTCCCCGAAGACCACGACGTTCCCAGCACGTGTGATCTGTGAGCCGGGAAGCTGTGCTGCACAGCGTCCTTCCTCAAAAGGGGTCCCACACCACAGGCTCAGGAGATGGTTATGCAGGAGTGTGCAGTGACAGTGGAAAACACGTGGAAATGAAGAGCGCAGAGGTGCGTGAGCCGCTCAAGGCCCGGGCCCCGTGTCATGCTGTGGTGGTACTAAGAGCCTGTGCCTTCCGTGCTTCTGACACAGAGGTGGACGAGCTTTCCCTGGCTTGTGAAATGTGTGACGAGAGGCATTTGGCGGTGTGGTCATTGACACAGGACCTGCCGCCTGGATCCAGCCTGAGCAGAGGAGCCATGNTCGACAATTCCTGGCCGTGTGCGGGAGGTTACTCTCCGGGAGTCCCGTAAGGCCACATGCTCTGTCCCGCTCACCTGAGAGAAAGTCAGGTGACTTTCTGTGTCCTGTATCTAGGATTGAAGCAGAAGGGGAGAATGGGCCCCTCTTCTGTACTCCATAAACACAGTCCTCATGAGCACAGCAAGCGACGCTCTGCTGTTAATCCGAGACTCCCCGAAGACCACGATGTTCTCAGCACGTGTGATCTGTGTCCCACCATGAGCCGGGAAGCTGTGCTGCACGGCGTCCTTCCTCAAAAGGGGTCCCACACCACAGGCTCAGGAGACGGTTGTGCAGGAGTGTGCAGTGACAGTAGAAAACATGTGGAAATGAAGAGCACAGAGGTGCATGAGCCGCTCAAGCCCTGCGCCCCGTGTCAGGCTGTGGTGGTACTAAGAGCCTGTGCCTTCTGTGCTTCTGACACAGAGGTGGACGAGCTTTCCCTGGCTTGTGAAATGTGTGACGAGAGGCATTGGGCGGTGTGGTCATTGACACAGGACCTGCCGCCTGGATCCAGCCTGAGCAGAGGAGCCATGGGCATGTTATTTAATCCCCTGCCCCTAACGTTTTCACCCCAAAAATGCGGATAGCAATAGTCCAACTACATGGATGCTGTGAGATCAGACGACTGATAAATGTAGATTCTTCAGCGCTGCCTGCTAGGTCGTGAGCACAGAGCGGCCAGTGGCTGCTTCTGCAGATCTTCTGTCCGGTCCTGTGGGGGGCCTTTGGCACAGACCACACAGGCAGGATGGAACAGAGCCACAGGCATCCAGCCAGCAGGCGAGGCTCTGCCTCCTGTTACCCTCCCTCCACTTCCTCGAGATCTCCTCAAGTCACTGCATTCTTGGGGGCCACATTATTTCCATGTCATTGCAATACACGCCTTTAGAGAGAAGGGTTAAATGTAGGAAATACTTATGTTACTAAGATGGTAACTTACTGAAAAGGACATTTTTTCTTAAAAGAGTCACTTTCCCTGTATCCGTCTCTATGTCCTCTGGGGAAATTGCTCTGGGGAGACGATCCTGTCAGAGTTGGGGGGGAGAGGAAAGGCCTAGTTTCTGCGGTTGCCCCCCCCAACAGACTCACAAAAACAACATCCATCTGGCACACGGGCCACTGTAACCTTCA